>NW_024831331.1:0-1375 GCF_019175285.1 Sceloporus undulatus
CCCTAAATCTTTCCTCATAGGGCTTTATGGTTTCCAGACCCTTCAACTATTTTGGTGGCCCTCCTGTGAACACGCTCCAGTCTCTCAACATCCTTCCTGAATTGTTTTGCCCAGAACTGGATACAGGTGGGGCCTGACCAAAGCAGAATAGAGTGGCACTATTACTTCCCTTGATCTAGACACTATATTCTATTGATGCAGCCTAGAAACCTGCCAAGTAAACCCTAGAAGAGGGTTACTATAATTCAGAGTCTTCTTAAAGGTATGTAATAACAAGATCCTATGTAGAAGACAGTTGGAACATTACCAGCAAACAGTCCAGTTTCTGCAGAAAATAGTAAATGAACATAGCTGTACTGACATCTCCCATCAGAAACAGCAACATTCAATGGGAGAATACTTCAGCCTCCCAAAATATTTGGTCAGTGGCCTTTAAGATGACCACCCTTGAACAATGAAATGTCAATAACAGAAATTTACAAAGAGGTACAAGCCTATCTCCTGGGGCTTGAATAGGGACAAAAGATTTTCATCACAGAGGGATGCGTGAATCAGCTCACCAACACAAGAAAGTCTGTGCTACCTCACAGCTAGGGCTTATTTAATGGCCACCATTACAGTAAGCTTCACTGTCTGGCTTCTGCCATTTCAATTTCATCCTACTCCACGGTTTGCCATTTCTCCCCAACACAAGCAAAAGAATAGAAATCTGCCAATTTGGGGATAACACCATCCATACATCTGATGGAGTGGGCTGGGTCTATAAAAGCTTATACCACAATAAATTATTGATGCTAAACCAAGGCATAATACTTTGCCTTTGGTGCCACAGACTAATACAGCTACTAATCTGGAAAGTGATAACAAGCTGATGACTGAAAAGTGGCTCATTTCATGCCCCAGCCACCTTTTTCAAACAGAACCAGACACTGCAAGGTACAGCTTACAAGACTGCCATCTCAAGAGTTTGTGTGTCCTCAGGTTTCAGGCACCTGCCATGCATTATTTACAGACAAAACCCAGCATGGACAGGATATTTCTGCACCCAACTAATGCACTTTGCCCTTGGGCTAAGGAGTTCTGTCCTACGCAATGTCATTTCTTGGGGCAAAGAAGGCCCCATATCATTTTGTGGTGGAAACATGAGTCAGAGGCGCTGGTGAGAGTGTTCAGTGGCAAAACCTTTCCTGCCTCTTCTCAAAGACCAGAAGACAAGCACATGCATCTCTCCGCTCAATGTCTGTCTGGAGTCGGTAATGGGCTGGATGAGGGAAAACAGACTCAGCCTGAATCCAGAGAAAACGGAAGTACTTGTGATAAGTTCTCCTGGTCCTGGGAAGGAGGTTTGTCCACCAGTCCTGAATGGGGTCACGCT
>NW_024831332.1:0-886 GCF_019175285.1 Sceloporus undulatus
GTTTTTTCATTCCTCCCTCACAAATTGTTATGTCATGTCATGTGGAAGTTCTTCCCACAATCACAAGGGAAGGATGGGACAAGGATGGGAAAAAGACAGGACAGGGACATCTTTTCTCTGTCTGATAATCTTCTTTGACGTCGGCGACCCTATCCTAGGAGTTTGTTTGGCAAGATTTATTCAGAAGATGTCTGCCATTGCCTTCTTCTTAGGAGGAAAGGCTGTTACTTGCCTGACGACACCTGGTGGGTTTCTTTGTCTGGATGCGGGATCTGAACCCTAATCTTTTAGAGTTCAAGTCCTACACTCAAACCACTACATGATGCTGGTTCAATTACTTATTATCTTATGATCTGATTCGAATTTATGCTTTACATGACATGCAATTACAAAAGCAGCAATGGGGTTGTGGGTATATGTGGGAAAGGAAAAGCAAAATATGAACATTGGTGTTGCAAACTAACTTATTCTGCACTAAATCAAAGCACTAGAAAATTTCACTGTTAATGTATTTGAAATATTAGTACATAGAACGGAAAGAACGGCTAACCAAAACTACCAAAGATTTTTTATAAAATACATTTTTAGTGCCCTATTAACTTCATTATTCAATGTGGAACTTCTTACCCTTTTCAGAACCCCCCTTCCACATCCTGGGGATCTATTGAACCCTTTTAAACAAAAAATCTAGAGTTTTAACTCACGTCTCCCTATACTGGGGATTACCTCTGTGTAAGTAATAGGAGCTAGTGTGCTGTATTGGTATGAGTGTTGGACTATGATGCTGGAGATCAGGATCAAATTGTGGCTCAGCCATGTAAACTCACTTGGTGACCTTGGACAAGTCACAATTTTGCAGCCTCAAAGGATAGCAATAGCAAATCCT
>NW_024831332.1:986-1375 GCF_019175285.1 Sceloporus undulatus
TGAAGGCAAATAATAATAATAATAATAATAATAATAATAATAATAATTTGTTTTATTTATATACTGCTATTCCAAAGACCATAGCGGTGAACAGCAAGTAAGCTAATTTGCCCCCAACAGTCTGGGTACTCATTTTAGCGACCTCGGAAGGATGCAAGCCTGAGTCGAGCTGGTCTGGAACTTGCAACCTTGTGGTTTTGAGTGAATGGCTGCAGTACAGGCATTTAATCACTGCGCCACCAGGGCTCCCTGGTTACAACAGCAACATAATATAAATACTGGAAACAGCTCTGATGGTTGTGCTTGCCTACATACTCTCCAGCATTCCATAGATGAAAACTAGGATATGTGTGGCAAAGCAACATTGAAATGTGATGATAATGGCAAAA
>NW_024831333.1:0-1375 GCF_019175285.1 Sceloporus undulatus
TGTGTCAACCTTTCATGTTTTTCCACTGTTAGTGCTTTTGTAAACAAATCTGCTATGTTATTTTGTGTCTCTATGTATTTCAACTCTATTTCTCCTTTTTGAACCATGTCTCTTACATTTTGGTACCTTACACCCACATATTTGGTTCTGTTTTTCAAACTTTCTGTTTCAGCCATCGCTATGCATGATTGTGAATCTTCTTGAATTTCCACTGGTACTCTGAAATTTTCGTTTAAGTCATTTAACAATTGTTCAAGCCACTGTACCTCGTTCACTATTTCGTTCAGTGCTGCAAATTCTGCTTCAGATGTGCTTAACGCTACGTTTGTCTGTTTTCTACTTCTCCAAACTATGGGACTCTCACTGTATTTGATTATCATTCCTGTTACTGACTTCTTGTCTCCTAATTCTGATGCAAATGAACTGTCTACAAAACAATCTAAATCTGTGTTACTGCTTCTGATGATTAACTTCTTGTCTAATGTCCCTTTCAAGTATCTCAACAAGTGTTTCACAGCTGTCCAATCCTCAACCTTAGGATTGCAAACTCTTCTGGATAATGTGTTAACAGCGAACGCAATGTCTGGTCTAGTGTGGCAAGAAATGAACTGTAGTGATCCTATTATGCTCTTGAAAAATGTCTTGTCCTCAAAATCTCTAGATGTTGGTTCAGAAACGAAACCAGTAGTCATTGGAGCTTTAACTATCTTGGCACTCTGTAGTCCACACTTTTCAATCAAGTTCTCAATCTTCTTCCTCTGACTTAACAAACAATGTCCTTCTTGTGTCCACTCAACATTAATACCTAAATAGGACTTCAACAAACCTAAGTCTTTCAAAACAAACTTTTCTGACAATTCTCTCTTGACTGATTCTATTTCCTGTTTTGACTTTGCTGCCATGCACAAGTCATCCTCATAAATCACTAGCACTATATCTCCTTTTGTATATACACAAGCATCTGCCACGCTTCTCTTGTATCCTAACTTAACTAACTCATCATTTATGCATAAATTCCAAGCTCTGGCACTCTGTTTTAAACCATACAATGCCTTCTTTAATCTATAAACTTTCTGACTTCCATTCTCCTCAAACCCTTGTGGCTGCTCCATAAAAATTTCTTCATCTAAGTTTGCATTTAGATAAGCTGTTTCAAAATCAAAATGCTCTACTACTAAATTCCTCCTTGCTGCTACAGCTAACACCATTCTCAAACTTTCTGGCTTTGCTGTTGGAGAATAAGTCTTGTCATAATTCTCATGCTGTTGTTGTGCAAAACCCTTAGCTACTAATCTTGCTTTGTATTTAATGCTTCCATCAGGCATTTTCTTTCTCTTATATACCCATTTGCAACCTATCACTTGCCTATCCTTAG
>NW_024831334.1:0-355 GCF_019175285.1 Sceloporus undulatus
TGAGGGGGAGGCAAGGACTGGTGGACCCTCCCCAGCTAGGGCCCAAAAGGAGGGTCTCTTTCCCCACCTCTCTCTCCCAGCCCCCAAAGCCCAGCCTCCCCACTGGCCCTGAGTCCCTGCCTCCCTTCCTCAGACAATCAAGGCCCCTCCCTTCCTTCCTTCCTTCCTTCCTTCACCCCAAAATGGATGGCCTGAGGCACAAAGGGACACAAATCCTTCCTTTTGGCACAAGGAGCCTGGCCTCCTTCTGACTCTGGAGCCTCAGGAGAGAAAGAGAAGCCTCTGTTCAACTGAGGTCTCAGAGAAGGTTCTGGAACAATATTCACAGTCACATGCAGCACAAAATGGCCGCTGG
>NW_024831334.1:365-1375 GCF_019175285.1 Sceloporus undulatus
AACACAAAACGGCTTCCAGAACACAAAACAGCCGCTGGAACACAAAACGGCTTCCAGAACACAAAACAGCCGCTGGAACACAAAATGGCTGCCAAAACACAAAATGACCACTGGAACACAAAATGGTTGCCAAAACACAAAATGGCCACCTCAACCTCAGCGCTTCGCAGTTGGCAGTTTGAGGCCTTCAGGAAACCCATGATGGAGGATGTAAGGTCCCTAAAGTCAGAAGTGACCCCAAACAGGATTTCCCAACTTTAACAATACCTAAAGGTTTTCCTGATGCTCTAATATAGAGACTCCCTGAGATAGTCAGTATTCGCAAGCAAAGGAGGGCCAAGAGAGCCCTGGAGAGCCTTGCTTTGGGGTGGCTCTGGATCTCTGGTGCTGCAACAAACTACAAATCCCAGGATTCCACATGAAGGAGCCAGGAGAGTTAGCACAGTTTAGAACTGGAATATTTCTGCAGTGCAGATACAGCCTGAGCTAGTTGTAAAAGGGTTGAAGCACCCAAGTCTGGTTTTACCCTCCTAATAATGGTTTTACTTTCAAAAAATAAGCACTTTGATTTTCTATCTAATCCTTATTTTTGTTGTTGTTTGTTTGTTTCTATATTTGTTTGTTTCATTCTTGGTAATATGAGATGGTCTAGTTCGTCAACTTCCTTCGTGCATAAAAATATCTTAATAAGAAAACTGGGGAGACTTTTAAAACCTCCCAAAGGAGCTCTTTTTGGCCTTTTTGGGGGGAGAAGCCTCCTCTTAGAAGCCAAAGCCCAGTGTTTATGAAGAAGAAGAATAAGGCTTACATTAAAACTATCTTTCCCATTTCTGATCCCTTTTAAAACCCATGTTCCCCAGAAGGAGCAGAGCTTTGTAATATGAAAACCCTCTCAGAAAAGAGACACAAAAGACACACAAAGAGACACACTTCATTCCTTTTGACCCAAGGAGCCTGGCCTCTTTCTCTCTCGGGAGCCTCAGGAGAGAAAGAGAAGCCTCTGTTCAACT
>NW_024831335.1:0-1375 GCF_019175285.1 Sceloporus undulatus
AGCAGTTGATGAGAACTTGCCTAAGCAGTGGATTATGTGATCAATCAGAATAGAACCTGATCTAATCTGGACCTATGGCAGCTTCCACCCGATCACTGATCACCTTGTCAACTGGTTATAGCAATGAAGGTGATATTAAGGTGATTTTATTTGTAGTAATTAAGACTTACCACTCTGAAAGAGGAATGTTAATGTCTGACCTCCAACTAAAATTTTAAAACAATGTGCAGTTCTTTACTGGAACATCTGTGAACCTGTATAAAATAAGACTAATCCCATGGTTAGGCAAAGAAGACACTGGATTAACCTTTATCTCGCAGACATTGGTGAGTCCACGCAGAAGCGTAGAGGCACTCTGTGTTTACAGGGCATGTGGTCAGAATTAAGTCTGATTTCTTTTGAGGATGAACTTATCTAAAGACTTCAAAAATCACCACAATTCCATGTAGCAGACTATCATCAACCTGTATGAAGGCTGAGGGGTCTCGCGGCTAAATGAACTGCTGATTAAGGAGTCATGAAATGGGAACAGGTGTAAGACGAATGCGTGAGTTCTGACTCAAACCCAGAGCTGAAGAACCGAAGAACCAAGGAATTGTGCTTTAAACATAGCTAAAGGACCAAACAAGATGGTTCCGCGCAAAGCACTGATGTGACAAAGGTATTTGGCAACCGAGGCGAGGAAAGTCTGAAACTTGGAAGCTGAAGCAGGGTGCCGTCCAGGTGTGACGAACCATGACCGGGAAGAACCTTATCTCCTGAGTCGCCATGATGAGGAACTGACAGGACAATGGAGAACTTTGAACAGAACGAGTTGCTTTGAACACGGACTGATCTGAACAACCTGTCTGTCCTCCCAGAAGAGGAAGTTGAGTAATGGGCTGCAATATTGCAAGACATCAGCAGCCAAGAGCCAGAGAGAAGAAAAAGTATAAAGACCCTGGACTTTCATCTCCATTTTGTTGGCATCTACCGCGGCAACGGTGTCATCCCCAGCCTTCGAGAACAACTGATCAATGTTCGGCGGAAGGAAAGTGTGTGTGAGTATTGTATGAATGTGTGAGTGAAAGAGCTCTTGATAATCAATGTTTGTGTTACTTGTGTGATTCGATAAATGTTACATGCATGGTGTTTAAAACCAAATTTGGTGTCTCAATGTCTTTCTCAGCCTTGCTGTGAATAGGTCCACGGAGGGAGAGGTTCTCATCACACGCTCTCAGGATAAACAGGTTGCCCTTACAATCTTGGGCATAACAGTTGCTGCTGCTTTCCCACGGTTGGGAGAAAATTGTGGGAGTTATTTATTTGAAGAAATAGTGTAGTATTTACATCCTTACAGAATACCGCTGTTAAAAATGAGATAAAAGAAGGCTAT
>NW_024831336.1:0-1375 GCF_019175285.1 Sceloporus undulatus
GAGAAGATGGCATGGATCAAGATGTTCAAATTCAGTTCCATACATTATCTCAAATGTTCAGATTTATTAGATAGCACTGTTTAACAATCCATTTCATAAGAGTGAGTCTTTTAGGTCCAAAAATTCTGTCCTGCTGTGCTTTGGCTTTAGGACTAGAGGAAAAGATATAAAATGTCTTGTTTCCAAGATCCCTCCCTTCTGTCAGTTCAGTAGTGAGTTGGAAATGAAACCTTAGGCTTGGAAAGAATCATAATTTGATTTCCTGCCACTTTCCATACTAGATTCTAAAATCATTTTGGCAGTTCCAGCTTGTCTAAAAATACTTTAGTGTTGTATTCATTAAAAATGTAGTAATTGCTGATAAATTATTTATATGTGAACTACTTAAGAAGACTGCAATCCTTCAACTGCCCACTCCCTAATAATCCTGTTCACACCAGTGGAAGAAATCTGGAGCAAATGATTTGCAGTCTTGGCATTATTTAATATTCCCAGACAACATTTGGATATATTGTAATACTTTGTCATGTGTTGATTAAATACATGGTGCTGCTATTTTTAGGGGGGGGGGAGGAGGATGGCTAATACAGTAGCTCAGTTTAAAGCAGTAATGCTAAACTGACTTAAGTCGGATGCAAGTCCCATTTATGTTAGTGCAACGTAACTCCAAGTAGGGAGTTTATCACACAGGGAAAAATCGGAAGTTTAAAATGGTCAGAACCCATTATTAACTCACAATTGAGCAAATAGTTTTCACATGCAAAGCACTGTTATCCCATGCAGAATCTGAGATCAATCTACATTTATGCACAAATGCGCAAATGGTTTTCACATGACATGACCAAATGTGCCTCCATCCCGATAATGACTAAAATGCATGCATCCCAAAAAAGCAATCAAATGAGCAAATGATTTTCACACACAGACTGCGACAAATCTGTGTGTGTGTCCCTGCTATCCCTCAACAGCTGTTCCTTTAAGAGCCCTGGCTCTGGGGGAAGCAGGAGACAGACAGACAGACAGACAGACACAGGAAAGAGCGAAGGGGAACTCAGTCTTTTCTCTATCTCGCTCGCTCTGTTCCTGCCTTTGCCTCAGTAGCTGAGCAGAAGGCTTAAGTGATCCCCAAAATGTCCCGTTTAAGGGATTCTGGACTTCAGCTCCCAGAAGTCTCAGCCATGTTGGCCGATAGCCTGGGATTTGGGGAGCTGAAGTCTGAAATTCCTTAAAGGGGACAGTTTGGGGATCTCTACGGCTGAAGGAGAGAGAGAGAGAGTAAGTGAGAGGAGTGTGCCAGACTCGACTTCACTCTCCTCTCTTTCTTGTTTTAAGAGTTATGGCTACAAAGAAGGGTGGGTACTTATTTTACTTTTTT
>NW_024831337.1:0-1375 GCF_019175285.1 Sceloporus undulatus
GAACAGGACCATATCAAGTCCAAGCTTGACTTTCCTCTGAATCTGAAGAAATACCTTTAAAAGTGGAGAATGGAAGATTGTAAGAAGATTACTTGTATGCTTTTTCCCTCTGTCTATTGTCTAGGTGCATACTGTTGATGGGCACTCTCAAGGGTCTTCCTATGCCTCCTTGTGGTTCTTTATCTCTGTAAAGCAGGACACAGAGCCACTCTGCAGTAGACCAGATCCGTATTATCTTTGGCTTCGCTTTCGCCTGGCTTCCTCACGGCCAGATGCAGCAAAGCAATCAAGAAGGGAGACAGATGAATTATGACACTTGAAGTCGGGGAGAAATTTCTAAAAAGAAAATGTAATTAAGGAATAAATTGGAAAGTGAAAGCACCTGTGAGCCAGTGGCCAGGCCTGATTATTTTAGAACGAGAAAAACTATCCTCGTCAGCTTAATTTTATTTCATTCCATCACTCTGGGGGAGATGAACATTTCACTCATTTATAAATTATAAAATGAACCGCTTTGGTTTGCTTTGTTAACAGTAATGAGTATTTTGTGGCTGTATCTTTCACAGAGTCCATTGGACTCAGTACCATCTCAGTATGGTTTTCATCTCTCTCTCTCTCTCTCTCTCTCTCACACACACACACACACACACACACACAAGATTCTACATGGCTTTAAGTGGTGCTTAGTGAATTAAATGAAATGAAATGTTTTAACAAAGAAAGAAAGGCAAGAGAAGAAACATATTTGTTCAGGATTGGCTCTAAGTTTGAGAGTGAGCTTCACTGGAAAAATGCAAAGATATGGCCATGTTAGTCTGTAGAATCAGTATGTAGAGAGATCTTGTAGCACCATGGAGATATAGGGGCTCTACAGACCGCAACCACCACTTCACTGACTGGATTGAGGTCACAGCAACCTCACTCCATGGCCCTGATCCGGCCTCCAGAGAGTGCAAAAAGGAGCTGCAAAAAGCGGCTCCTTTTTGCACCCTCCAAGGGGCACCATAGCCACAGTGGTGTGGCTTTATGATGCCCCTTTGGTGCTGCATCATGTGGATGCAGCACCAGAGGGGTGTCATTATGGCCCACACCGTGTGGACCGGCATGTGCCAAAATGGCACCCTGGGGGCAGAGTTAGGGCATGCAGTGGGGTCCCACAGGGTTCTGTCCTGGGCCCAGTGCTATTCAACATCTTTATTAATGACTTGGATGACAGGATTGGGGGCATACTCATCAAATTTGCAGATGACACCAAATTAGGAGGAATAGCTAATAATCCAGAGGACAAGATCAAAATTCAAAATGACCTGAATAGACTAGAAAGCTGGGCCAAAGCTAACAAAATGAAATTCAACATAGAGAAATGTAAGGTACT
>NW_024831338.1:0-1375 GCF_019175285.1 Sceloporus undulatus
CCCCAACTTCAAGCTGGGGTTTAGAAGCTTAGCCCTTTTAATCTCAGGCAGGCTTTATAGTAACCTGGCTGCATTATAGAAGATGGCTTGGTCCTCAGCTCCCTTCCAACTTGCATAAGTAGCTGGGAAGGGCAGAGGGGCTGCTGTGGGACATGGCTCTACATTTACCTGAGGCATGTCTGTGTGCTGACAAGGATAATCTCTGATGGAAAAGAGAGGCCCACTGCCATAGTTTGGGGCAGCCAAACACAATTGGGAGTGAAGGGAACTCTCCACCCATGATATCCACTAGTGGCTTCCCCCTTTTTATTGTTGTAATTTTTGGGAAGGGAACACAGGAGGATTTGTATCCATGTGCTCTCTCATAGAATTCTTGAATTGGAAGAGGCCCCAAGGGCCATCCAGTCCAACCCCATTCTGCCCTGCAGGAACTCTCAATCAAAGCATACCCAATAGATGGCCCTCCAACCCCTGTTTAGAAGTGGGTGGCAGAGGCCATGCTCTCTCTGGGGAGGACATGAAGCCATTTTGTGCTTTTTTGTGGGATGCTCTGTGGCAGCCAAAAAGGACTATTTTAGAGTTGGAAGCTTCAGTTCCTGCTGGGCCAAGTCCAGCTTACTTTACAGCCATGCGGCTGTACCACATAGAGGAGGAGTCCTCTGCCTCCTTACACACCATCTCATTATAAGAATTCAAAATGAAAGTGCAGGAGCCCTGGCAACACCACCATGTGTTTCCCAGTCTGCAAAAGGATCCCCCACACCTATGGGGTCCTGGGTGCCAATGGGGCCAGAGATGGGAAGGAAGGGGGAGACCAAGGGTTAATGCCCCCATCTGCCCTCCTGGCAGAGTCCCAAACCTTATGCTAGGCATAGTGCCTGCAATGGCCCTGGCAGAGGCCTCATGGCAATGCCTGCCCCGAGAGAGAGCATTAGATCTGGCAAAGGCTATTTGATGGCTGGAGAGAGAGGGCCCCTGGTACTCACCCTTCTCCTGTGTCTTCTGGCTGGCTTGCCTCTCTGACCTTGGCCCTGTTTCAGGCTGTGCAGAGGTGATGCAGAGAAATCTCTTGCCATGGCTTTGGCTGTCCTGTCCTCTGAACTCTGGCCGCAAATGGGCTGAGCAGACGCTGAGAAGGGAAGTTTCCATAACTTCTGGCCAGTTTCCTCACTGATCCCTGGCCTTTAACAGGCTGGGCAGAGGTGATGCAGAGAAATCCTTTGCTATGGCTTTTGGCTGGCCTGTCCTCTGAACTCAGGCCCCAATGGGCTGAGCAGAGATGCTGAGAAGGGAAGTTTCCATGACTTCTGGCCAGTTTCCTCACTGATCCCTGGCCTTAAGCAGGCTGGGCAGAGGTGATGTGGAGAAACAGAGA
>NW_024831339.1:0-1375 GCF_019175285.1 Sceloporus undulatus
TCTGGCACCTCACCTATTCTCTGAGATTTCTAAAAAAAGAAAGATGGCATGTAGTTCAGAAACAACATCAGCTAGTTCCTTGAGTGCTTTCAGATACACCCCACCTGACCCTGCAAATTTGATTCAGATTAGCTAGGTGACTTCTGGCTAACTCCCTATCAGTCTTGATTTGCAAGCCAGATCCCTTGCCAAGGTCTCTGCTGCTGCGTGGAAGCATGCAGTTCTTCCTCCCCACCCCCTTTTTTGTGAGAAAACTGAAGCAAAACAAGTAATGAATAGTTCCACATTTTATTGTGATCTGTAAGCATTTTACCATACTTGCTAAATAGCAACCCCACTGTCTCTTCGATCATTCTCTTCCCTTGACTGTATCTGGGAAAAAAACCCCTTTTTGTTGCACTATGCTAGTCTCAGCTCATTTTGAGCTTTAAATTTCGTTATAATATACCTGCAACCAATTGTCCCAACCTTCTAAGATACACAGTAGAAAAGGTGAGTTGGACTAGCTATACTTAGTCCAGATTGTTGTAATAAAGCTGGCCTGGAACAAAAAATAAATCTGCTGCAGCATTATCAATAGTGTGTATCACTATCCTCTACTTTCACTTCTACATCAGGAAAAAAAAAACACCAGTGAAATAAAATTCTATTCTAATCAGATTCGGTGAATAGATGTCTGTGGAGGCATTCAGGATATGGCTAACTAAATGCATGAGGAAAAGGGCTGTTGAACCTGTTCTTTGTTGTAACTTTCTAATAATTTAATTCTTCACTATGTTTCTTCTCAAAGGTAACAACAAGTAATTTCAGCAATTTTCTTCCCACTGTAATAAAGACTTCAGAAACCATGCAGTGTTCATAGGCTATTTACAATTTGTGTGCAAAATTTGCGTTATTATTATTATTAACCTTTATTTATGAAGCGCTGTAAATTTACACAGCGCTGTACATGCAATCCTTTTAGTTAGACGGTTCCCTGCCCTCATGTGGTTGTTTTGTGCTGAACAGCATTTTCTGCACAGGAAATAGCATTTTCTGTATGGAAAATATTTCAATGCATAACTATTAATTCCTGTACAAAATTGCAGTTTTTCTGAATGGTAAATGTTATTTCTGTGCAAATCCACCATGTGTAAGTTTAACGCAAAATGAATTCTCAGTTATAATATTTTCTACACAGAAAACTGCCTTTTCTGTTCAGGAATTGATATTTCTGTGTTGAAATACTTTTATCCATATAGAAATAATACTATTGCCTATGCAGAAAAAGTTATTTTATCTGCAAGACAACCAAATATGAATTTTGCACAGAATAAGTAAGCCCCAGACTGAGAAGATACTCATCAATCCAAGATTTATTTTCATCAGAGCTTCT
>NW_024831340.1:0-1375 GCF_019175285.1 Sceloporus undulatus
TTTTTAAAGTAAACAAGGCACAAATCTTGCCCACAATAAATCTTGAAACACATTTTTGACCATTTTTCAAATATTTTCTATTTCTGTCCCTAGAGACAAATGAAACTGAGATTATATATAATATTATTAGCCTACAGAAGCTACTCATCTTGATGGAAAATTGATCAAACATGACAGCTTATTCTAAAGGGAAAATTCTACATACCCCATATATGTAATTTCATATCCTTATAGAGCTAGCATCATTAGTAGAGAATGAAGAAAGAAGATAGATAGAATTTGAATAGAACTCCCAAATTCTGGGTGTCTTTACAAAGTTTAGACTGACAAAACATTTTGTCAGTAGTTTGTGGAGACATGCTGTGCTTTCCTTTTGGAGGAAAAAGTATTCTGGCCACAATAATTGCTTAGAGTAAATCAGTGTTATCCAGAAAGATTAAGATAATTAGAACAGTAACTTGATGTCTGTATTCAATGTTTAATGAGATTGTTTTTATCAAAAGAAACTGTGACACAATGCAGTTGATGTTCAGACTTACATGTTGATAGAATGAACCATTACTTATTTAACACAGAGTCAAGAAAAGATGAAGAAAACATGACCAATGTGTTCCATAGATTTTTAAAGTCATCCATTGTGCAGAGACATAGTTTTCCTTCTAAACTGGGCTGAACTAGATAATGTTTTTTCAAAGACACTGGTTAGAGTATCATTTACACATCATTACCTGGCAAGAGGAATGATATTTCCAATGCAAATATGTCAAAAGATTGTAGATATGAGTTGATGGAATCTAGTAAATAGTTATATCCAGGTTTATTCTCTCTCTCTCTCTCTCTCTCTCACACACACACACACACACACACACACTCAATAACAAATAACCAGCATGGAGCATTCCCCAGCAGATGTATTGGAGGAGATTGACAGGGGAATTTAGGACACACTAACAGGCAAATTAATCTTGAACTCCATCACACTGAAATCAGAACCAGCAGTAATGATGAGAAACCTAGAGATTGTATTTTAGATGATGTGACACATCATGTTGGGATATACCTCATGCTCCTACATCTTTCATTAGAAATGGATTTACAGAAATGACATGATAATATCAATTATGAGCTGTGCACATTATCTCAACCATTATTTGATCTTATTACGCATTTTCTCTAGAGCTAAATGGTGGCAAATCAGAATGTAAAATTCAGTTCCAGGTACAAAATCTCATTAGTTTTTGGGATCTCTTTTTATTTAAATAGAGCTCAGAATAAAGTAAGTGGTATACTATGGGAATTCACAGGCTGATGAGGGCACATTTCACTAACTAGTTCATAATCTTTTTCACCTTGAAGTCTGTTTGAATTAGTGATA
>NW_024831341.1:0-1375 GCF_019175285.1 Sceloporus undulatus
GTGGTTGTCCTGATGCTTCTGGAGGCTATTGTTGTCACAGGCAAAGCGCAAAGCCTTGAGCTGCTCATGAAAGGGCCGCTGGTGGATTGCCTGAGTGTAAGTTGTCTGCTTGTGCTGGGCATACAGGGGGGAATGGAGAGGAGAGGTTCAAGTGGCAGGCTGTCCGGCTGGGATCGGGTAACCAAGGGTTGGCATCAAGGAGGCGGGGAGAGCTGGCCATTGTCACCGCTTGGCCAAACATGCTCAGCCACAGCTCTTCCAGAGTATCTTGCATGGTCCCTGAGCCACCTCACAGGGCGGAAGGGTGGGCAGGTGGGTAAGTTTATGGAAGGAAAGGCTTCCAAGGCTTCTCCCGTGAGGCTGACTCCCCCTTAGGCTGCCTTCCAGGGTAAAGCACTTCTTAGGTCAAGAGAGAACTACAAAGCCCTCCTTGGGAGCCATCAGAGTAGGGCAGTGGAATCCCTTCCCGCACAAACGTGCCCACGGGAAAAGGGACTTTGCTTTTCCACCCACCTCCAGCATCCCTCTGTCTGTGGCCCAGGTGGGCTCTGTCCTTCCTCTGAGAAAATTCCTGACCAACCTGAGGCAGTGCCAGGCAGGAAGGAAAGAAGGACGGACAGACAGGTGGACCTTGGGGGGTGAAGGGGCCAACTATGATGCCCCCCACCTGGCCTTCAAACAGTCCTTTTGGCCCATCTTTCACAAGCTCAACTCTGCTGCTAATACTAAACTACAGACCCCTTGCCCACTTTTGGGTCTGAGGGCGGGAAGGAAGTGCATGTCCACAGAAGCAGAATCTCCTTAAGGTAAAGGAAGGGAGGGAGGGAGGGAGGGAGGGAGGGAGGGAGGGAGGGAGGGAGGGAGAGAGGGAGGAAGGAAGGAAGGAGCAGTGCCTATCTTGGAGGCCATGTAGTCTGCCAGTGATGTGCATACATATGGACATTGAGGGGGCTGGGGGAGCCCATTCCTCCTTTGGTGGGAACCTTCCAGCACCTGCCACTTAGAGGCTGGTGGGAGCACCTGCCCAGCCTCACCTGGCACCAGGGTGCCCATGGCAGGCACAAGTTGGTGCCCCATGGGCCCTGCTCACATCTCCTCTGTTTCTGTGTTGCCTGGTAGTTTGTGCTAGAAGAAGAGCCCAGCTGCACACTGGATGACAGGATGTGCCCGGACGCAATGCTCATCATGACAGAGCTCAGGTACTGCATGATGGGGGTCGCCGGGAGGGAGGCAAAAAGGCCCGCTCTGGATGGGTGGGATCCTCTTGGGGAGAGATCAGTTGGGGCTTCTTCCTGGAGTCCTGCACACACAATCTGCACAACAGGCAGCCGGAGCCAAGGATTATAAGCATCCCAAAGTGGGGAGCTCAGCCATC
>NW_024831342.1:0-1375 GCF_019175285.1 Sceloporus undulatus
AAACTCAAGACCACTACTGCCTATACTTTTCCAGATTAGTAGAGAGGTTTTCTTCCAAGTACACCACATTTCCAAATATGTGAAGCCAGTTAGCCTAAAACATAATCCATATCTTGCCCAGGAGTCACAGCCATGATTGTGACATCTCAAGAATCTCCAGTCACAATAATGTTTCCACAGCATGATCACCTATAGTGATGCTTAGAGTAGATATTTTGGACACAATTGGACTTGAACTGCAAATGACCAACCCATTTTTGCATTTATTCTAGATGAAGTGACAGTAAATTAGGATTACCAGCTAATTACATTTAATTTTGAAGCCAATTTTGAAAAAAAAATTGGCAAGTTTTTGCATGAGCTCAGCGCATTGGAGTATGCACACAGACACACACACACACAAACCAAGACAAAAATTACACATAATATTGTAATTGATTTTGTCTGATCAGGATTTGAAAATCTTGTTTCCCTTATGCTTCCTTTGTTGTGCTTACATCCAGTTGATACTTTTTTTTACTTCTTTCTTGTTGCCTTCCTGGCAATAAACTCATACATATTTACTTGGAAGTGAGTCCCACTGAATTCAATGGTGCTCACTTTCGACTAGTATGGACAGGTTTGCACTGACATTCATCTTCAGGGTTTCCCTTCTCTGAGCAGAGCCTTGTGGGGTAATTCTGCTAACAGAAACTGCTTCTGCCAGCTGAGTCAGGAGGGAGGGATCTCATCCCTTGTGACTGCCAGTGGTGTAAATGTCAAAGGGAGGTAAATCCATTCCAGGTTTTATGGTGAATTTTATATGTGTGGTCCAAGATCCTGAGTCTATTTGGGTGAGAGGGTATAGCACTTTTGATAGTTCCTTTAAAGTTAAAAGTAGATTCACTGCTCTGCTGACATGAAAAACACCAGCCATCACTGTCTCTTCCTCCTGCCACCCTTCATTATTGATCCTGAAAACCACCCCTGGAAATCAGCAGAACAAGGAAAAGAAAGTCCTGACTATAGTGGTAGTGTAACATTCCATTTAGCCCCATGCTTACTTTCTTCTTATTTCCTTTTAACCCCCTTTTATGTCGACCTTTAAAGCCCTACATGGCTTAGGTCCAACCTACCTATGGGATCGCCTCCTTCCGTATAATCCACCCCATGCTCTCAGGTCCTCTGGGAAGAATCTACTGCAATCTATAAAGAGCAGGTTGACTGCAACTGCCCAGAGGACTTTTTCTTCAACCACCCCCATATTATGGAATGGCCTGCCGGAGGAGATCTGTCATATTACTAGCTTGGACAGCTTTAAAAAGGCTGTCAAGATGGATCTCTTCCATCAGGCCTTTCCTAAATAGCAAACCCAGCCACCAATAGATTCCACCAC
>NW_024831343.1:0-1375 GCF_019175285.1 Sceloporus undulatus
TCCTTCACGGGGAGCGTGACCCCATTCAGAACAGGTGGAACCACCACCATTCCTGGACCAGAGGAACCTATCACTAGTACCTCCGTTTTCTCTGGATTAAGTTTGCCTTCTCCTCCTGAGCCAAACCGAAAGAGGAAGTCTTGCTGGAGGACTTTGTGGAGCAGGAAAGGTGTTTTCAGGGGGAAGCAGAGAAGGCAGATTATATGCAGGGAGGTCTTTGAGGGCAGGCTGAGCAGATGTCCTCCTTTCCCAGGACATGTCCTACATTTCAGCCTTCTGTCCAGAGGAGTTCCAAAAGGTCATCCATTTTGAGCATGACTAAGAAGCATGAATGTACATTTCTCTCTGCGTTTTTAGCTATTACTTAGTCATGCCCTCCATTTTCCTTGAATGTCTTCCACTTTGCAGTGCATTGTCCTCCTTTGTGGGGAGGACATCTGGTCACCCTCCTTGAGGGTCTCTCCCCCGATAGAGCCATGGGTCCAGAAGGACGGCCAGCTGTGACTCTCCAGGGCTAGTTTAGGGTCAGGAGAAGGGAGGGAGAGGCTGTGAAGACAAAACCTCAGAGTTCCCCCATGCAAAGCAGCTGCTCCAACCACTGAGCTATACTCCCTTCCCAATGGGTGCAGGAGTACAAAGCGGCTGCTGGCATTTTGTCTTCTGAATCCCCCTTAATTGGTCTCCTCTCCTGAGGCACAGCCCCACTCCTGCCCCAAACAGTCTTACGGAGAGGGCCCAGTTCAAGGGAAATGGCAATGGAAGGCAGAAGGTGACAATGCCTAGGAAACTCCTCTGAGTCCCAGCCATAGTAACTCCTGGTATTATATAGTCCAGGGCCTGAGGGGCTCCCCTTTCCCAAAGTAAGGAGTAAGGAGCAGTTCCCATGGGACTGTGGGCCCCATGACCTCTTGGCAAATCTATGGGAGATGCTGCCTCAAACAGCATTGGAGGAGTCTCTGTCTGGATGGCCATCTTTTCTGAGGACTTGGAGGGCAGAATGGGGCTGAATGGATGGCCCTTGGGGCTCCCTTCCAGCCCTAGGAGCCTATGAAGCTTACCTTACAAGGCTGTTGTGGGAGTTAATTACAAGGCAATTACTACACAACAATGGCCACCTTTTAGCAGCTTACAATAAAGATATGCATACAATACAATAACAACATCTTTCATTATATCCCAAACCCTAACCCTAATGCTCCCATCCAAAATAAAATGCCATTAAATTATTGGACAGTTATTAAAACAATTACAGTGGTACCCCGGGATACGAATTACCCAGCTTATGAATTTTTCGGGATACGAAAAAATCCCATAGGGATTTATTGTTTCGGCTTACGAAGGTTTTTTCGGGTTACGAAAAAACCCCGGCGCTGTT
>NW_024831344.1:0-1375 GCF_019175285.1 Sceloporus undulatus
ATGTCCCTCCAACTAATTCCAAAGAAGAAATCAAGAAAGCTTGGCCCCAAAGTGGAGAATTATCTATTCTCCAAATAAATCAAGTACCCAAATGCATACACACACACATACACACACACACACACACACTTACTGGGTGACCTTAATGCCAGGATTGGTGCAAACAATAATGTTCTGGAAGCCAGATATTCTACCTTGAATGAACTAAGGGAGAATAGTTTTTTTTACAGACTGAAATTCAAAAGATATAAAGGCGGGATACAAACCGCCGCTTTGCGGTGTTCCCCCGCCAGCGCCATTTGCTCCGCGAGGGAGCCGCAGCATCCAAACCGCACGGCTCCCGCGCGGAGCAAAAAAGAAGCTCCATTTCGGAGCTTCTTTCTGCGGCGCACGGATGACGTAGCGAAGCGCCAAGGGTGCATTCGCTACATCATTAGCGCTGCGACACGTCTGGACGCTATGCGTCCAGTACGTAAAGATGGCGCCGGCCATGTAGAAGGGCCGGCGCCATCTTGTACGTATTGTATACGTACTAGGGTTAGGGGGGTGCGGAAGCACCGCCCCTTCCTAACCCTAGTACATATACAATACGTACTATATGGCGGTGTGTATCCCGCCACAGGCCCTGTACAGACCAGCACATTGGGCCGGCTGAGGTGCAGAGCTGGGCCAGCTGGGGTGCAGAGTCTGGGGTGCAGAGTCAGCTCCTCCAGTGCTATGTCCATATAATGGAGTGCCGAAGGAGCACCATATAGCCATGACTATTGCACCCATTTGAGGGCGCAAAAAGAAGTCACTTTTTGCAGCTCCTTTTCATGCCCTGGAAAGGCCGAATTGGGGCTGTGATGTGCGGTCGCTGAGGCCATGATCCAGCTGAAGAAGGGGCGGCTGTTTGTACAGCCCCATAGATCTGACCTGCTTAGAACCATACATCTCATACCGTCATAAAGCACACTCGGATTGTAAAATTTAATAGCTGAAATCAAGGACCACATGATTACATATATTGCTTTAATTTTAGTTATCATACTGAAGTTGGTGAGTTACAAAGAAGCACCACCCTTTTCTAAAGCAAAGAATGCCTTGTCAGTACGTCTAGGTTTTTGTTATGTTTATCTAATAGCTTGCCTGAAATGAATATCGTTGTAACTGTGTTTTCTGACCTGCAAGGCAAGGAGGCCTGGCATGAGTGATACCTTCCTATTCTACACTATTTCTTTAAAATAAACTTCTTTCTTTTAAAAGCATCTGCTATCTCTTTGGCTCCTGTACACGTGCCTTAACTCGGTTACTGATTGGTGTGGGTTAGCAAGAAAGGATACTAGGGCCTGTTACAGACAGCCAAAATAAAGCTGCTTCGAGTCACAGTGGAGGT
>NW_024831345.1:0-1375 GCF_019175285.1 Sceloporus undulatus
CCCCCATAAAAACACAATAGAATAACTTTTGCAGAGCTGCTGATGTCCAGCTTCCTCCCAGCCTTACCCTTCATCAGTGGCTGGATGCTCAACAGGGAAATGGTACAGTAAGTGGGAATGAGCCCTGGGTTGCATATGGTGGCATCAGATTATAGCAGTATTCTTCTTCCAGTGGCTAAAATATGATTTCCACTTGCTTTTCTGGAAATGTGTCGCTCTATATAACACAGCCTGTGTCTTCCCCATTGCAGGGTCCGTAGCCGTTCCTCACGGATGTAGCATTTTGATGAGGATGAAACCCCAAGGAGAGTGGTCAAGGATGGCTTCGTCCCCAGAGCATGGCAAGGATGGCTCTTGCTGCTCCCATCAGATGGCAGTGCCAAGCGTCCACCAGACTCTGGATGAGATGGATTTCGAGAGAGGTATAGAGGCTTTCTGGAGTGGTTCTCTTGCGGGTGTGTTCAGAGCGGAGAGAAGGACAAGGAAACTACGGTTGCGTCTACACTGCAGAATTAGTGTAGTTTGACACCATTTTCATTGTCATGGTTCCAACCTATGAAATCCTTGGATTTGTAGTTTGTTGTGGCACCATTTAGAGAAGGCTAAATGTCTCTCCAAACTACAAACCCCAGAATTCCATAGCATTGAGCCATGGCAGTTAAAGCGGTGTCAAACTGTATTAATTCTGCAGTGTAGACACAGCCTTAGAGAAGGCTTTATTTGAGAAGTGGGTGTTCCTTTTGCATATGAGTGAAAGGAAATGACTCTTTTCAGATGGAATAGCTGCTAATGTAGTTTTTAGAGGTATTTGTTCTCTGATAATATTTTTTTCTGATGCCTAGTTCATTTAGAGAGCACAGCTTTTTGGATGATGGGTGGATTAAGCATTGCAGCTCTGTTTTTAAGGAGCTAATTGCCTACTCCAGATCCTTGGAATGGGATTAATCAGGAAATTGATTAAAAAATAAATAAAGCATTCTTTTTTGTCTAGGGATTTGGTGTGCTGCTTTGAACGGAGACCTTGAGAAGGTCAAAAGGCACATCCTGAATCATGGTAACCCCAGTGAGCCGGATGCCTTTGGATACACTGCTTTGGTATGTGCATCCAAGAGCCCAGTGTGAAGGGTGTCGAAAGGTGCAAACCTAGGGGGATAGGTTGGCCACTATGGTCTCTTTGGTCTGATTTGGCCAATCCCAGCACTGTGCTCCTAAACATCGCATTTTCTGCCTTCCAGCACTATGCCAGCCGCCATGGGCATTACGACGTCTGCCATTTCCTCCTGGAGAGAGGAGCCCTCTGCAATGCCCAGACCCATGGCGGAGCCACCCCACTCCACCGAGCCGCTTACTGTGGCCACACAGACATAGCTGAACT
>NW_024831346.1:0-1375 GCF_019175285.1 Sceloporus undulatus
GAAAGTTCGTTCTCCAAGATCTGCAAGGGTTAATCTACAAATGTTAACTGGGAGGGAAAGAGGACATTGGAGGACAATGGCTTGGAGTTATATCACATAGACAGTAATGAATGGAGACTTCCATGTTGGCGGGTTGGTGAATCCGCTCTGTCTTTTAGTCTGAGCTCTCTCTGGTGCTGACTCTATTTTGGAAATGGTCTCCAGCCCCATGGATGAAAACCTGGAGGAAATTCAATGCCCCAATAATATGGAAGTCACAGTCTGTCAAAGTTTACATGAACTGTGTGAAATGTGGTTTTTGTTTTGCTGTTGTCTGTCCTGAATTTCCCATCTCCACTAAATGACCCCAAGATCAAGCAAGAAGAGAGAAGGAGAAAACTGTGTCTCCTTCCACTTTCTCAACCCCATGAAGAAATGTATGGACCTCTTTCATGGCCATGATTAGTCACAGTTTTGCTCTTTAAAAAACACAAGGCTTGTAATCTTTCACAGAAGACGTATTATTTGGGAGGCAGTTCAAGAAAAATCCTACCAGGAAGATGCCCTCAATTTCTTTTCTAGGCATTTAGGCTGCTGGGCTTTTTCATCCACAGTTTTATGGTGGAGGTGGCCTATGACAAACCTCCTTTGAACATAGACTAATGAAGAACTGCCTTCAACTTGACCACTAGCGACCTGTTAAAGGTTTACATGCATGAAGGGAGTTCTGCCTTATATATCCTATGATGCTTCTCCTGAGTTTCACTTAATTTGCTCAGGTAAAATTGTATTTATTTGTTAGACTGTTCTTATACTTTAAAAAAAATCTTCTCCAGACAAAGGACTTGGAAAGAAGAAAGGTCCCTCCCCAAAATTGTCTGTCCTTAAGATGAATGACAAAGGCATCATGCGAAATGAAGAAGAGACGGCGATCCTGAACCAGACAATTCTTTCTGACCCAGAGGAAGGGAGCCAAGTGAGTCTGGGACACTTTTATACAATAGGTTTTTGGCCTTAGGAGAAAAGCCGCAATATGGAAAAGGGGCACCAGCTCATCTTTCTACTCTTTGTTCAAATGGACAGGTTTTCTCTGGTGGCGCAGTGGTTAAAAGCCTGTACTGCAGCCATTCACTCAAAACCACAAGGTTGCGAGTTCAAGACCAGCAAAAGGGCCCAAGCTCGACTCAGGCTTGCATCCTTCCGAGGTCGCTAAAATGAGTACCCAGACTGTTGGGGGGCTAATTAGCTTGCTTGCTAATTAGCTTACTTGCTGTTCACCGCTATGATCTTTGGAATAGCGGTATATAAATAAAACATATTATTATTATTATTATTATTCTCTGACCTACGGAGTCAAAGCAGCCCATTTGGATGTTGAATGCGGATTGGAGGATGA
>NW_024831347.1:0-1375 GCF_019175285.1 Sceloporus undulatus
CATAGAAAGAAAGAGGATATAAGATTGTTGAAAAACGCCAAATTGGGTAAAGAATACATAGCAGCCTCAAAAAAGAGGTGAAAAGGTGTAGTGAAATATGTAAAAGATAAATGAGAATCTAAAGAGGTATTCTCAGACCCCAATGGATACTTGGTTGGTGGAGAAGTTACTTTACAAGACCAAAAGATCCTAATGGTGGGAGTTTATGTACCCTTAGGAAATAAAAGCCTGTTCTTTGGAAAATAGAAAAAACAAATGCCAGACCGTATGTGCGATAGGCCCTTAATGATGGGAGATTGGAAAGGGGTGATAGACCCCCAGATAGATATAAAAGCAGACAATGAAATATCCTTAAAGCAAGGGAAACTGCTGAAATCTTTCTTTGAATTAAAAGAAGCCTTCGCATTAGAAGATACTGGAGAATCAAGTATGGTCTTTCTAAGGGATTCACGTTCTTTGCAAACACCCATCAGTTCTGTTTGAGAATAGATATGTTCTTGACTTCCCCAACTATTTGCACAATGGTGGAAGCAGGAGAAACCCTACCAAAAAACCTATCAAATTACAATCCAATTTTATTTTGCTTGAAGAATAAACCTAAGGAACTGATATGGAGACTAGATGAGACTTTGTTAAAAGATGGAAAAAATCTAGATAAAGCAAAAAAAACCCACATAAATCCTTCTTTGAAGAAAATCTGAATGGAGAAGTCAGCCCAGAGATCGTCTGGGACACAAGGAAAGCGGTAATGAGGGGTTTCTATTTGAAACAATCTTACGAAAGGAAAACAAATAGAGAAAAGAATTGGAAAGAACTACAGGAAAAGTTAAAGTACAGAGCACCTGCGCCATATGCGGGCGCGCCATACCTGGACTTGAGCATATGCGCTCAAGCGCGGGGCATGCATGGGGCGTAAGGGGCGGTGCGTGCCATTCAATTGAATGGGCATGCGCACCCGTTGAGCCCTGTGCGCTCCCGCGCCACCACGCCGCCGCGCTACCGCTCACGAGCCCCATTGTTTTCAATGGGGCTCGAGCATAGGCAGAATTTGCCTTATGCAGCGGGATCCGGAACGGATCCCCCACGTAAGGCAAGGACGGACTGTATAAGGAACAATTACTTAAAGAAAACCCCAAAAACAAAATGATTCAACAACAGATTAAGAAGATTCAAAAGGAAATGTCCACATGGCTAAAAGAAGACCAGGAGAAAGAATTAAGATACATCAAACAGAAACACTTTGAGAATGATAATAAACCTGGCAAATGTTTAGCAAGGAAACTGAAAAAGGAAAAGGAGAAACGGATCTTTTCGAGGGTTAAAGAACAGGATGAGATTTATTCCAACCAAAAAATATGAAAGAATGTTTATATAA
>NW_024831348.1:0-1375 GCF_019175285.1 Sceloporus undulatus
AAACTCAAGACCACTACTGCCTATACTTTTCCAGATTAGTAGAGAGGCTTTCTTCCAAGTACACCACATTTCCAAATAGGTGAAGCCAGTTAGCCTAAAACATAATCCATATCTTGCCCAGGAGTCACAGCCATGACTGGGACATCTCAAGAATCTCCAGTCACAATAATGTTTCCACAGCATGATCACCTATAGTGATACTTAGAGTAGATATTTTGGACACAATTGGACTTGAACTGCAAATGACCAACCCATTTTTGCATTTATTCTAGATGAAGTGACAGTAAATTAGGATTACCAGCTAGTTACATTTAATTTTGAAGCCAATTTTGGAAAAAAAAAATTGGCAAGTTTTTGCATGAGCTCAGTGCATTGGAGTATGCACACACACACACACACAAACCAAGACAAAAATTACACATAATATTGTAATTGATTTTGTCTGATCAGGATTTGAAAGTCTTGTTTCCCTCATGCTTCCTTTGTTATGCTTGCATCCAGTTGATACTTTTTTACTTCCTTCTTGTTGTCTTCCTGGCAATAAACTCATACATATTTACTTGGAAGTGAGTCCCACTGAATTCAGTGGTGCTCACTTTTGACTAGTATGGACAGGTTTGCACTGACATTCATCTTCAGGGTTTCCCTTCTCTGAGCAGAGCCTTGTGGGGTAATTCTGCTAACAGAAACTGCTTCTGCCAGCTGAGTCAGGAGGGAGGGATCTCATCCCTTGTGATTGCCAGTGGTGTAAATGTCAAAAGGAGGTAAATCCATTCCAGGTTTTATGCTGAGTCTATTTGGGTGAGAGGGTATAGCACTTCTGATAGTTCCTTTAAAGTTAAAAGTGGATTCACTGCTCTGCTGACATGAAAAACACCAGCCATCACTGTCTCTTCCTCCTGCCGCCCTTCATTATTGATCCTGAAAACCACCCCTGGAGGGCTGGGAAATACCCTCAGTAGAGTTTTCAATGTTGTGGAAACAAGGAAAAGAATGTCTTGACTATAGTGGGAGTATAGCATTCCATTTAGCCCCATGCTTACTTTCTTCTTATTTCCTTTTAACCCCCTTTTATGTCAACCTTTAAAGCCCTACATGGCTTAGGTCCAACCTACCTATGGGATCGCCTCCTTCCGTATAATCCACCCCATGCTCTCAGGTCCTCTGGGAAGAATCTACTGCAATCTATAAAGAGCAGGTTGACTGCAACGGCCCAGAGGACCTTCTCTTCAACCGCTCCCATATTATAGAATGGCCTACCGGAGGAGATCTGTCATATTACTAGCTTGGACAGCTTTAAAAAGGCTGTCAGGATGGATCTCTTCCACCAGGCCTTTCCTAAATAGCAAACCCAGCCACCAATAGATTCCACCAC
>NW_024831349.1:0-1375 GCF_019175285.1 Sceloporus undulatus
TGGAGGAAGAAGGTTCCAGGAGTGAGGGGCAGCAAGTGAAAAGAGGCGAATCCGGGATGGGGCAGAGGAAATCCTGGGCTGAGACAGCAGACCTTGACTACCAGAACGGAGGGCCCTGGTGGGAAGGTGAGGAGAAAGAAGGTCTGATAAGTAAGGAGGGGCCAGTCCATGGAGGGCTTTGAATGTCGACAGCAGGAGCTATATTTAAATATAGCAGGAGCTATATTTAAAAAAAAAATACAAACATATCCACTAAGTTACCACAAACTGACAATTAACAAATTCAGGATGCAATCTACATACACATACTATGCAGTAGGTCACAGTTAACGTAATAGCCTTTTCCCCTGAGTAAACATATTTAGGATAGTACTGAAAAGAAACATACAGAATGTCACAAACCGGTGTGCTTTTGTACATGTTAAGCATTAGCTTTCGTTTGCAAATTGGGGGAGAGAACCCATGTTGGCTTCCATTTCTGTGTTCTTGTTTTAAGGTTGATAGCCGGCATTTCCATGCTCCCTGGAACGTTTCTCCCCACTTTCTTTTAAACTACGAAAAGTGCTACCTTCTCACTGGGCCTCTGCCATAGGTATCCATGGATTAGGGATCTGTGAGTCAGTTTCTGAACAAACAGACACACACACATCAGTGCCCCCTCCTGTACATGCTGGGAAATTACTGGATTGTCCAGGATATTGTTGTCAGAAATATTGATATGTGTACTTTCAAGTGAAAACCCATGTTTCTAATTAAAGATGTGAGATACTTGCTATAAAATGCTCAGATACTGCACCAGAAAATTCTGAACCAGAACATTTTCTGAACCAAATACATCTCCAGTTGTTTGTTGTCGTTGTGTGCCTTCAAGTCATTTCCAACTTATGGTGACCCTAAGGTGAATCTATCACCGGGTTTTCTTGGCAGGAGTTGTTCAGAGCGGGTGTGCTTTGAGGAGGAGAGAGTGTGATTTGCCTAAGGTCACCCTGTGGGTTTCTGTAGCTGAGCTATTTTAAAGAGCCTGGAAAGCTAGTTACACTGTAGTCATAGTTTTTTAAAGTTACTCTTTTATTCCCCGTTATTCAAAAAACATATAAATGATGTCAATTTCCAGCCAATTGCCTGCCCCTGTTGTTGCTGCAACACCCACAACCCAGCACCAGTGGCTCAAGTTCTGGGGATGGCTGCCTGCAACCCCTATTGTTGCTATCTGTCTTCAAGACAGGTCCAACGTATGACAATCCTATTCTAGGGTTTTCGTAATAATAAATAAATAAACTTTTTATTTGTATCCCGCTCCTTCCCAAGATCAGGGCGGCTTACAGCAGTAAATAAAACAATTCATACAATACAATAATAAAATCAAAAATTACAT
>NW_024831350.1:0-1375 GCF_019175285.1 Sceloporus undulatus
CAGTCCTTCCTCATAGGGCATGGTCTCCAAATCCTTTATAGAAATTTCTGCTTCGAACTCAAGAATGGCCTTTCCTCTTCTGTGAAGAACACTGCGACATCCCAAAAGGTGATCTGCAATATAAAATAGCCCTCATCCAGAGAGCGATTAAGGAGGGAAGCACAGGGTGAATCCCAAATATGATTTGATCACTTCAGGATATCAATAAAGTGGGACATATTGGAATATCCTCCCTTCTCTTTTCCTTTGCTCCCTGGATCTTCAAGAAAGGGGTGAGAGGGAGTCTCAGAATTGGACGCTTAGTTTTATTTCATAGTTTAATCATAGAATCATAGAATCATAGAATCGTAGAGTTGGAAGAGACCACTAGGGCCATCCAGTCCAACCCCCTGCCATGCAGGAAATCCAAATCAAAGCATCCCTGACAGATGGCCATCCAGCCTCTGCTTAAAGACCTCCAAGGAAGGAGACTCCACCAAAATCTCGGAGGGAGTTTGTTCCACTGTCAAACAGCCCTTACTGTCAGGAAGTCCCTCCTAATGTTGAACTGGAATCTCTTTTCCTGCACTTTGCATCCATAGTCTCTGGAGAAGCAGAAAAGAAGCTTGCTCCCTTCTCAATATGGCATTCCTTCAAATGTTTAAACAGGTCTATCATACCACCTCTTAACTTTCTCTTCTCCAGGCTAAACATCCCTAGTTCCCTAAGTCGTTCCTCATAGGGCTTCCTTTAACTGCCATGGCTCTCAGTGATATGGAATTGTTAGATTTGTAGTTGTGTGACTATATAATCATTCCAGGGGGGAAAAATCACTCTGTGCTTAATAGACTATAGCACCATTTCCTAAACATGGTTTCCAAATCCTGTATAAAAATTTCTGCTTCAGACTCAAGCATGGTCTTTCTTCTTCTGTGAAGAACACTGCAGCATCTCAAAAGGTGAACTGCAATAGAAAATAGCCCTCATCCAGAGAGTGATTATAGAAAGAAGCACATGGTGGATCCCAAATATGATTTGATCACTTCAGGATATCAATAGAGTGGGACATATTGGAATATCCTCTTTTCCTTAGCTCCCTGGATCTTCAAGAAAGGGGTGAGAGGGAAAAGACAAGGCTGCAATCTTTCTTCCTGGCCATCTAGATTTCTCCTGGGATGGGAGTATTTGTTTAGCAATGAAAGCTCTTCCCTGGAGGCCTTCCCAATCTGCTTTACTAAACTCACAGAAGTCTAGGGCAGCATCACCCAATAATCAGATTTATTTATTTATTTATTTGATTTCTGGTCTTTATGGAGGTCAAGTTCTTTTTGGAGGCAGAGAACACTCCAGGGCCCTCTTCCCTTCCCTGGCAATAGAAATAGGAAGACCACATATT
>NW_024831351.1:0-1375 GCF_019175285.1 Sceloporus undulatus
ATGGCGACGCTATCCTGGGTTGTTCTTGGCAAGATTTGTTCAGAGGAGCTTTGCCATTGCCTTCCCTTGAGGCTGAGAGAGTGCGACTTCCCCAAGGTCACCCAGAAGGCTTCTTTTTTAAGTCTTTATTGTATTAAAATACATATAACTTGAACAGATGGTTCCTTACTCCCTGGAAAATGAATAGAAACGTATAGAGTATCGGACGGAAACTGTTGGAGATGTAAAAACAAAAAGGGTGCCCTTTATCACTCTATGTAAACCGCTTTGATCTTTATGGAAAAGTGGTATATAAATAAAATTTATTATTATTATTATTATTATTATTATTATTTGTGGTGGGGCTGTGAGGAAATTGAGAAATTTGGGGAAATGATTCATGAATCCATTCAACAGATACTCAAAATTAAATTCCCAATGAACCCAAAGTTGTATCTTTTGAATATAACTTTGGTACTAAATTCAAAAGGAGAAAACAACATTTGGAGAATTTTACTTTATTTTGTGACGGCAGCAAGAACAGAAATAGCTAAATGATGGAAATCTGATAAGAGACCAACTTGGGAAAACTGGATGTGAAAGTAAATGAGTCCAAGGAATTGAATACACTTTCATGTATAGCCCAAAATCATGATAAAGGCAAAAGAAAAGAGGAGCAGAAGAAAGTTTTGATAAAGTGGGGAAAAGAATGGGAGTTAAACTTGTCGCTAGTGGAGGACTAATCAAAGTCCTCTCTCTTTACTCTTCTCAATGGATTTGGGAGAATGAAATGTAAGAACCTTTAAGAATATTATGCTATGCATGTTATAAATTGAATATAAGCATATTCTGTTTCTTTTTGCTTTCTTATATAAATCCCAGGTCAACTGAGGATGATCGAATGACTCACTGTGTATATTAAAAACAATAGAGAGATCCATGCAATGAAATTGATGTGAACATCTGTATAAATATATATTTCTTCAGTTGTTGTTAACCTTACAAAATAGTAAGAGAAGTAGACAAATTTTCTATGTAAAATCAAATGAAACAATTTGCAGTGTCTTTCTTTTTTGACTTAAATTGTAAAAGAATAATTCACATCTAGACTTCATATTTCAGAGGAAGGATTCAAGTTGAAGGACATTCAAATGGGTTCAGATTCAGAAGACGGAAAAGGAAGACTCAAGAGGGTCCCAAATGACCAGTCAAGACTCAGATTTGCTTTTACAAGCAATTTCTATTTGGATTATGTATTGGTCATGTTTTATGTATTTGGAAACTTAAATAAAGATGAATAAAAAAATACATATAACTTATAACAGACAAATGAACAACATGTAAATTACCAAACATACATAGGAATGCCATATATACATATAATTCTAAATGCAAA
>NW_024831352.1:0-1375 GCF_019175285.1 Sceloporus undulatus
TAAGATGGTACAAGAGGATATCCATGTAGACAGAAGCCATTCCTCCTTCTTGGCCATGCGCGCTCTGGGAGACAAAGGCCTGTTACAGACTGCCAAAATAAAGCTGCTTCGGGTCTCTTTGGAAGTATGCTGTTTAAATGATGCATGCATCTGAAGAATCCGGAAGCTGCACCAAAGCTGCACTCCAGTGCTTAGGAATGGAGTGTGGCTTTGGCACGACCTCCGGTCTCTTAGGACCCATGCATTTCTTGTAAAACCCTAAATGGATTTTGAACAAATGAAACAGAACAAAACAAAACAAAACAAATCAAGCAGACCAGATTATGTTCCCTCAGATTTCTAAATCCTATGGTCTCCAGTGTGGGTACAGTTGTACAGGTATTTATCAAAGAATACAGCTTTCACTCCTTACATGCAATAATACTACTTCCAGGAGAAGGTTTCCTTTCATGTCAAGTTCTCTGGCATTTGACAGATGTTTTGGATTGCAGCTGCCATCAGACCCAGCCAATATGTTGTAGTCCAAAACATATGGTAGGCACCACTTTTCCTACTCCTGTTACAGATCTTCATAGGAATTCACAGAAAATATCAGCTACAAAGGAGGGAAATTAGGATGGCGATCACTGAGCAGATGGCTTAAAAAGCCAACCAACCAACCTTTGGTCTCATACCCAATCCAAAGAAATTTTGTCGCACCAACCTGCTGTCAGGAATCAGCTTTGAGGGGATTTTTGCCATACTACAGCACTGCAGGAAAATATTAGAAACCTTCCACTGGTATTGAGTGAGGGTTGCAAAAAAAGCACCTGGCAAATTTGTATCTGAGGTGAGATTTGAACCTTTTACTTATGCCTGCTGTGATCTAAATGATGTTGATTATATTCAGCAAATTTTTGACAGCGATACTTTAGCCCTTGGTGAACTTAAACTCCCACTTAACCCCCCCCCCAACCAACCAACCAAAAAACCCTTGTCATTTAAAATGTGCAATTTTAATTTTTTAAAAATCTGATTCTTAGAGTGCATGTCAAAGTGACTCTCTCTAGCAGTAATCACACCAATGACTGAAACTTCATTGCATCGTATTTAGCTTTGCCAGGGTCAACAAGGAGCTTATCAAATAGGTACAGAAGTGATTTGGGCTTCCTCACACACAATACAAAAGGCAAAGTGTGTGTATGGGGGGATTTTATCCTCTCAAGACGGCTTGATGGCTCTCTGAAATTTCATGGTTACTCAGTCACACCTGATTAGATGGGCACATCTTGGCAGATGAGTGAATATTAAACAGCTATTGGCCTTTTCACTATGCAGGAGAGAGAGATATACCAAAACGCATGTCATTGATTTAGTCCCTGGTTCATTTTTGTAT
>NW_024831353.1:0-1375 GCF_019175285.1 Sceloporus undulatus
GTAACCTGGACTCCATCCAGCTTGTCCTTTGAAGGGACTCTTCCAGGGATGCTTAGTTCTCCTCTGAATCAGAACTGCGACTCACGCAAGGAGCAACGGGGAAACCCTAAGACCCATTTAGGGGAGATATAAGTGTGAATAGTCTCTCTTTAAACCCAGGAACTCAGAAGTGGAGCCCTGCCTTGACCCAGCGCCAAGGTCATGGCGTCCCCGTTTGTGGTGGAGAGTCCGGACGTCAAATACACCGCAGACTTCATTGAGGCCAAATACAACTACAGCACGGTCCAAGTCTGCCAGGAGAATGGAGTCACCAAGGTAAGAGCCGGATTGATGTTAAATTCATAAAGAGAGTGGTGGATTGTGTCATCCTACATGGCCAAATGGCGTTGGACTGGATAACCATTGAGGGTCCCTTCCCATTCTAGGATTCTATGATTCTATGTCTTCTTGCATGGCTGAATGGAATTGCACTAGATGGCTTTCAAGATCCCTTTAGGATGCTATGATTCTGTGTCTTCCTGCATGTCTGAATGGAGGTGGACTGGATGGCCTTTGAGGATCCCTTCCAACTCTAGGATGCTATGATTCTGTGTCTTCTTGCATGGCCGAATGGAGTTGGACTGGATGGCCTTTGAGGATCCCTTCCAACTCTAGGATGCTATGATTCTGTGTCTTCCTGCATGGCTGAATGGAGTTGGACTGGATGGCCTTTGAGGATCCCTTCCAACTAGGATGCTATGATTCTGTGTCTTCCTGCATGGACAAATGGAGTTGGATTGGATGGCCTTTGAGGATCCCTTTCAACTCTAGGATGCTATGATTCTTTGTCTTCCTGCATGGACGATTGGAGGTGGACTGGATGGCCTTCGGGGATCCCTTCCAACTCTAGGATGCTATGATTCTATGTCTTCCTGCATGGCCGAATGGAATTGGACTGGATGGCCTTTGAGGATCCTTTCCAACTCTAGGTTGCTATGACTCTGTGTCTTCCTGCATGGCTGAATGGGCTGGACGACCTTTGAGGGTCCTTTCCAACTCTAGGATGCTATGATTCTATGTCTTCCTGCAAGGCAGAATGGAGTTCGACTGGATGGCCTTCAACGATCCCTTCCAACCCTAGGATGCTATGACTGTGTCTTTCTGCATGGCCGAATGGAGCTGGATTGGATGGCCTTTGAGGATCCTTTCCAACTCTAGGATGCTATGACTCTGTGTCTTCTTGCATGGCTGAATGGGCTGGACGACCTTTGAGGGTCCCTCCCAACTCTAGAATGCTATGATTCTGGGTCTTCTTGCATGGCTGAATGGGCTGGATGGCCTTTGAGGGTCCCTTCCAACTCTAGGATGCTATGATTCTATGTCTTCCTGCATGGCC
>NW_024831354.1:0-1375 GCF_019175285.1 Sceloporus undulatus
ATTCTCAGTATCCAGCATTTTAACATCCATGTTGTCCCTTTCACTCATGTACCCAACAGAAGTTTTAGTTTTGCAAAAGCATCTTATAGTCTATACTGTGCCATTATATATCTCTTGTTTTCATTTTGTGTTAAATTATTTTGTATAGTTGTGATTGTGTTCTGTCTCAATTATGTTGTCATTATGTTTTAAATGGAACTCTAGACTACCTGGACAAATCTATTTTATGAAGTATTTAACAAATTAGAATATAAAGGGGATGTACAGAACAAGGATAGGTCACTGCTGGTTAAATCCTATCAAGCAGCTGGAACAGACCTGCTTTTGATGCCTATACCAGGGGTGGAAAGAATAGTTTAAAAATTGTGTAAAAATGAAAAATCCTAGATGGATGAGACTCTTCACAGTTCAGGATTTATTCTACACACATGGAAAAAAATACACACATGTTTTTGTGTATGCAAAAAACAGCCTTTTCTGTTTCTGTTTTCTGTCTAGGGAACATTTTGCATTGAATAAATCCCTGGCTAAGAATGCTCTTTCAAAACTGTGCAGTGTTGAACAACTTTGTTGTAGCTAGGAGAAAAGGGGTAAATTATTCATCCTTGCCTGAAACAGTTTATGAATATTTACATCTTTAGTCTATACATTGAGTTTTATAGCTGAAGAAGAAGCCCTGTGCTACTCACACACAGGGACTCTATCAGAACGGGACTACACACATGCAGGCTTTCTTCTCAGGCTTTCGTTTTCAATGCTTAGAGGAGGCTAATCCAGTTGAGTAATATTGGGGGCTATCCCATTCTGGGAGTCTGCTAGTTATAGATGATTGGTTGCTTTTCATTTATGCATTTTTACAATACTGAAGCTCAAAAAAGTGACATTTCAATTGTAATTTCAATTCTCTCCTTTAATAAAAATAAAAATAATAAATTTTATTTATATACCGCTTTTCCAAAAGATCAAAGCCACAGAATTAAAACCAGTTACAAACACATCATAAAAATAGATAAAAACCAGTAACACAATATGCACTCTAGAAACCTAAAACTGTCATTCAATAGGGTGAGGCAGAGAGTCGATGGGATCAAAATATACAACTTCATTTTCCAGAGGGGAAGGCTTGACAGAAGAGGAAGATTTTAAACCTCTTTTAAAATGTTTCCAGGGGGGTAATAAGGCAGAGCTCCTCGGGAAGACTGTTCCAGATTTGTGGGGCTGCTACTGAGAAGGCCATCTGGGAAGTAATAACATATTTAGAAGGTGGAATTTCCAACAAGTTCTTCCCAGTTGTTCTGAGTGTGCGGGGCGGATTATATGGGGAGATGCGGTCCCTCAAGTAACTCGGGCCCAAGCCATGTAGGGCTTTATAGGT
>NW_024831355.1:0-1374 GCF_019175285.1 Sceloporus undulatus
TTCCACCAACAGTGTATAAACGTTCCTACAGTCTCCCCACATTTCCAGCATTTATTATTTTTATTTTTATATATTGTAGCCAGTCTTTCCGGAGTCAAGTACCATCGGTAAAACATTTTATACCAATTTTCTCTTATTTTTTGTGAAGCTGTGTATTTCAGTCCCTTTGTCCAGATATATTCCCACTGATCGTATTGTATATTATGTCCAACATATTTAGCCCATTTAACCATGGTGTCCTTCACCTTCTCACTTTCCATTTCTAATTCTAACAGTTTTTTATATAATTTCCCAATTATTTTCTCTTGATCCTCGGTTAACAACTTTTCTAATTCCGTTCTATTTTCTTCACAGCCAAATTCTTTTATGTCTGCCTTCGTTCTCTCATATATACGCCTATATGCAAACCATCCTGGGTCAAAAGCTATTTGTTCTAGTTCCTCCTGCAATTTTATGTTTATTCTACCCTGCTCCACCTTTGTCAAATCTTTATACTTAAACCATTCCTCTCTTCTTATCATTTCCTTCCTATATATGGCTTCATGCGGAGACAGCCACATAGGGAAATTGTCTATTATATTTCTTTTGTATTTGTTCCATACTCTCATGAGATTTCTTCTTATACAGTGATTATTTATTACTTGGTTTACTTTCCCTTTGTCATATGCCAAATAAGCATGAAACCCATAACTTAATCCTTCACCTTCTAATTCCAATAATCTTCTATCTTTTAAATTTATCCAATCCCTAATCCATACAAGGCTACAAGCATCTGCATACAATTGTAAATTTGGGAATGTCAGACCACCTCTTTCTCTCGCATCTTGTAATAATTTTAGTCTTATTCTTGGTCTTTTATTTTGCCAAATAAAGTTTGACATATCTTTTTCCCAGTTTTTAAACGGTTTACTTGAATTTATAATAGGGATCATTTGGAATAGGAAGAGGAGTCTTGGTAATACTGACATTTTTACCGCCGCAATCCTTCCCAAGAAGGATAGCTGCAGCTTTTTCCAATTCGCCAAATCTTTCTTCACTTCTGCCCATAACTTCACATAATTATTTTCAAATAATTCATTTGTTTTTTTTTAAAATCCAAATGCCCAAATATTTTACTTTTTTATTTATTTTAATCTCTGATTTTTCTTGAATCTTCTTCTCCTCGTCCTTATTCAGGTTTTTTGTTATAATTGCCGATTTATTTTTGTTAATTTTACAACCTGTATATTCACCAAATTCTTCTATAACTTTCATTACTCTTGTTATGTTTTCCAAAGGATCTTCTAAGTTTATCACCACATCGTCTGCAAATGCTCGTATCCTATATTGGAATTGTTTTATTCTCACTCCTTGTATCATGTCCAAATTGTTAAT
>NW_024831356.1:0-1374 GCF_019175285.1 Sceloporus undulatus
ACAAGGTACTAAGCATTCATAATCAATGAGAAGAGTTGTGAGAGGCAGTGGGGTGTAGTGGGTCCAATGACTGTGGGCCCATCTTTCTCTCTTCCTCTCATCCCCAGCCTACTTCACAGGGTTGTTGTGAGGACAAGGTAGGCAGGAGGAGGGCCACATGGGTCAATCTGAGCTCTTTGAAGGGCAGGTGAAGTATAAGCACCTTCCGTGAAGATGTAACTTATGCCCCTAGATTCTTCAATTTTCACTCCAGGCCTCTAGTATGTGTTCATACTGGAAATATGTGGAAATGCTGCCTGTTCAAACATCACATTCTCTTTATTCTTTTCCTTGCTGTCTGTTTTGGACTGTATGATCCTTGGGAACAGGGACCTGTTTTTGCCTATGACGTCCTGCATGTAGAGGATACAGAAATACCAGAATCTTATGTTAGCGCCTTAAAGGCAAACTGGTTTTATTGGGTAAGATAATCTTTCATGGCCTATTGCCCATTTCAGCAGCTGCCTGGAGTGTTGGCCCAGTTGCCAGATCTTTGGATGAAGGCGAGAGGGGGGATTTGGCGGAACTGAAATGCAAAAGGTACATTTCATCATCACTGTTTGTACATTCCTGCCCTCTGACCATCCGAGGAAATGGGCTGCAATTTGCAAAAGCTTCTGCCAAATAAAATTTGGTGGCCTTAAAGGGGCAACTAGATTCTTCTACTGTGTCTTTTTACACTTGTCTGATATAGTTATTCAGATTAATGATGTCGTTATTTTTTGCTCTTGTTCCTCCAGTCAGTTCAAGGGAGGCAAGTGGAGTCCCAAAGGAGTTGCCTTCTACTGGTTGTCTGGCCACTGGTCCATCCAGCTCCAACAGTTGACATATGGGCATGCCACTTGAGGTAATACATGGGTCTGTCTGGTTTTGGACGAGGCACAAGGTACTATTAACTCATGTGTTCACTTGTTGTCACTCTCTCACACACATCTCATTGCACTTCTCCAGACACAGAAGAAGGCCAAGGCTGTCCCTTTCCCTCTCTGCCCTGAGAACTGCACTGGAACGGGAGGCAGTCCCTGTGCTCAAGCATTAGGGTCCTTTCTATGAAATATAGAGTAGAATATTGTTGTTCTAATAATCTGAAGACTCCTGGTTTAACCAGTGCACCCTCTATTGACGAATAAGGCACCTATGCCACACCGTCCTTGTTCTCATAATTGCCGAGGCCAGCTTGTCCCTTGCTGGCAAGCCTTCCAAGAAGTCTTTCCTGACTACCGTGTCATAGCATGAATGATGAAGGTGACTCTGGGAGCTCAAAGGCTGCCACAGGATCTGAAGACACGATCTGGCAGCTCCTAGCAGTCTAGGAAGACTTCAGATACAATAAGA
>NW_024831357.1:0-1374 GCF_019175285.1 Sceloporus undulatus
TGTCTTGAATACTTTCAATATAATATACAATATAATAAAAAATATAATTTAGGTCATGGCTGGGCTATTCAGGATGGATTAGGATACTGATTATTCAAAAACATATAGTACATTTAGCCACAAAAGAATTATGGTGCATTTAGTCATTTCTTGCCAAATTTTGGAGGCAAATGTCATTTTAAAAAACACTTCTGGGGAGCACTCTGGACTTGACAGCCACTGGGCTCAGCCCCAATTTAGATCCAGAGATGCTCTCCCATATCCCCCAACATTTCACATACAGGAAAAGCAAGGAACTTGTGGACAAGCAACACCAGAAGGTGATGAGGATGGCCAAAGTTGTTTATGAGGCAGATCACACAAGCTAGAAAGGGCACAGCAGTTTGCTTTTGCCTCAGCCTCCTGGCAAGGGAAGACCCTGGCAACTTCTCTCCTTTCCTTTTGAATTGATGGGTGCAAACCCCTTGGAAGTCACTTTGCAGCAACCCAAGAGAGCTGAGGAGAAGGGGAAAAGTGGGTGGAGGAGAGAGAAACCGGGACATTTTTGAAAGCCCCTGAAAAAGTGGATTGAGAGAAGATTAACCAGGACTTTTTCTGCCAAACTGGAACAATATGTTCTCCATTTGCTTTCATGAGCTGGCCCAGCAGTGACACAAATGAAACTAATAGTCAGGATGGCGACTCACCAAAGAGTTAGTGTACTTCGACAGCCTCTTTCTCTTGGAGATGAACTTTCTCCGCTTGGCCTCTGTGTTGGCCATTAGGTGGGAAGGGGGGGGGGTTGCCGGTGGCCCTGCACTTGGGTCTCTTCCAGCAAAATATGCCCCAAAGGTATGTAGAAGGAGGCCAAGATGAAGTTCCTGAGAAAAGAAACTAGGGTTAGGCTTGGCTTGTCAAGAAATCCTGCATCACTCAAAGACACAGAGAACAGTGTCCTGCTGGTGAGATACGCAGGTGACATATGCCTCCTTTGGGCCAATACAGAGATGGGTATCTCTTTCCTCACTCTTCACCAAACAAAGCTCCCTGGATCTAGCATGGATTCACTGCAGCTCCCCTACACAACAGATGCTCCATGTTAAAATGCTTTTGACGTTGCTATGTCGCGCAGCACGTGCGGCAACACGTTAACGTATGGCACCAGATTCTGCACCTTGACTGTAGTCAGTAGATTGTGAGCTGAAGAAACACCTGTCACTTTCTCAATGAGCAAAGAGACACTGTAATCTTCTCTCAGATGAGGCTTTTATTCCTATAAGAAGTTCCACTGTGTACAACACTATATACATCAACACCCTCCACCATCCACACCAGTAACAACCCACTCTGAGGCACACACTGTCTGACTCTTCCTCAGTGACAGTTGAGAATGAC
>NW_024831358.1:0-1374 GCF_019175285.1 Sceloporus undulatus
GAATACAGGAACTCTTCTTGGCATACCACTCCCTTTTGCGGGGGGAGTGAGGATAGGGGTGACGAAATGAACCTTTGTTTCTGCTCCCCCCTCCTAAACTCTCCCCATCCTGATCTGTTTGGATCCTTTCCACCATGTTTTCTTGGGGGGGGGGGGCTGTTTGTTGTGACTTCCTCTTTCCTTGAAGGTGGAGATGTTTTGTAATTTTTTTTAAAAAATACTGTTCTTGCTCAGGGGTGGGGAAATCACATCTTTTCTGTCAAGGCTAGAGGGATGTATAGCAGTGGCAGGATACTGCGTGCCATGGGGTAAGACCTTCCTCCCATCAGCATCCCAGGAGGTTCATGAAGATGACACCACATAATACCACTCATGGTGACACCAACCATAGTGATATCACTAGTGTGACACTTGTCAGCATTTTTTGGTCTTGGCAATACTGGCTAGAGCTGTAGTCCAATGACATCTGGATAACTATACAAGTCCGTATACTGGCCAATGACCGAATAAATCTTACTACTACTATACAAGAACTATGACTGAAATAACCAGATCTAATTGGCTATGGCCTCACTGATGTAGTAGTCTGAGTATTGGATCAACATTCCAGGAGACCAGGGTTCCAACACCTACATAGCTGTAGCTATGGGGTGGTAAAATAAATTTGAAGAGTGAAGAAAAATTGGATAGTTTCATTCTGTTTCATCCCAAATAAAAAAGTCACTAAAATCAGAGGTGACTCAGAAAGTGAAATGGTGTGCAAAATATTCATTTTAGATCATCCCTTATTAGTATCTTTATCTGCTTCTAATCAAACTTAGAGTACAGATAACAACATAGCCTGAGCTACTCTGTAAAGCTTTCCTATTAGCTAAAAATATGCTAGAACTAAACAGTCATGCAAGAATCATTTTTAAAGGTTTGGCCTTTTCATCTTTCAGAGTGAAGGTAAAAATGTTCATTTTTAATCACATTTTGCTCAGTTCTGTCTCCCATTCCTCTTATTCTATGTTTTTGATACCCTTCTCCCTTTCTTTAGTCTCCAGTTGATGAATCCCACCAACTCTCCATGAAAATGTGATTTCTAATGTCCATGACACCAGTGTTCCATGGATTCTTTTGTAAACATGGCCCGTAATATAGAAAATTCTGAATAATAGGTAAGAATTGTACTGAAGTGGTGTTGATGTTTTAGGGAAACCCATTTTACTGATATACACTCTATTTTTTTAAAGCTCAGATAACATTTCTTTATGATTATATATTTGACTATTATAGGATAATATTTTTATCTATTGTTCTATCTTCTTGATTTTATTGTTTTTTCTTTTGTATGCTGCCCGCTTCAATCCAATACAGGGCGATGTGGGATAT
>NW_024831359.1:0-1374 GCF_019175285.1 Sceloporus undulatus
TATGCAGAAGGACCTGGGCCTGGAAATGGAGGAGGAGAAGGGGGGCTAGCAAAATGACCTCCATGGATGAGGAAGCTGGGCCAAGTCCATGACATACAATGGCCCAGTGAAACGATGTCCATGATATAGGAGCCAGTGTGGCCTAGTGGTTTGAGCATAGTGGAAGTATGACTCTGGAGATCAGGTTTAAAATCCCAGCTCCAACATAGAAATTCGCTGGATGACTGGGTCACACTTTCTCAGCCTCAGGGGAAGGCAATGGGAAACATTAAATATAGACATTTAAATATTGTGATTGCTATGGTTGTTATTGGGTTGGTGTTATTATTGCTGTCTATCTATACATTATGATTTTATGTACATTATTTTAAGAAAAAAATAAAAAATAGACCCATTAAAATCAACCAGACACATGAGTCCTACCCAGCCCTCCTCCTCTTGACATCTTTGGAGTGGTGAAGGCTGGGGCCAACGCTAGGACTCCAATCCTAGCCCCATTTTCTGGAAATTAAAGGGATGTACAGGCCGCTCCTTTTAGCGCCAGATCAGGGCCATTGCAAACACGCTGCTTTTTGCAGCTCCTTTTTGCACTATGATAAGGCTACGCTGTGGCCCTCATATTGCCTTTCCGTAGTACAAAAAGGAGCCCCTTTCTGCACTGGGGGGAAAGTGCCATATCCGCCAACGGTGTGGCTTTTCCACATTCCTTTGGCACTGCGTCATCTGGATGTAGCGCCAGAGGAACACCGTGACGTCACCTGTGATGTGGTGCAGTGTGCAGCGTCACACCGGCATGCAGGAACAGTCAGGGAGTGCGCTGTGCAGACGCCATCTTCGCCCTCATGCCGGCTAACGATGCTGGTCTCTACGCCCTGAAAGGCCCAATGAAGTGTCTTAGTCTTTCAGCATTCACAAGATTCTCTCTTTGAGGGTTTGGAGGTGAGACTAATAATAGTAATAATAATAATAGTAATAATATCATCACTAATTTATATCCTGGTTTCCAATGGATTTATTTTGAATTTTAGGGAAGGTTCAGGTTTGATTTGCCCTTAGCGCTGTTGAATTGTATTTTTGGTGGTCTGTGAAATGTACATAAATGTGTGCACATAAAATCACTTTGTATTTTCTGCAGGTGTGGAAAGAACCAAGATGGCTTCCAAAGGAAGGGAGAGAAGAGAAACGACCCTCAATTCCACCTTTGTGGAAGAAACTGGAGGAAAGAAGACCTCCGGACAGGTTAGTGTCCAGATCTCCTTTTTTTGTGGTGGAGCCATTGGGAATTTGACTGACTAGGATGCAATGGGGGTGTTACTTACAATCCTCTGTCTTTCAGCGAAGGCTATTTTCTATTGCAGATCACCTTTTGAGATG
>NW_024831360.1:0-817 GCF_019175285.1 Sceloporus undulatus
ATGGGTGATTTAAAATGGTTTGGTAAACTTACAGGATTTAAGATTAAGAAAGGAAAATCAGTGATAAAAATAAAAAAATATGAGCAAGCAAGAAGAAGGGGTACTGAAACAAAAAACAGGATGTGTTTTGGCCAATAAAGTTAAATATCTAGGAATCTGGCTGTCCAATAATAAAATGAACTTATTTGACAACAACTACAAGACAAGGTGGGAAAAGGTTAGTGAAAAAATGTGCAGATGGTCAAAGTTAAACTTACCGATCATCGGCAGAATAGCTGCCATAAAAATGGTAATTTTACCCAAGATTTTATTTCTTTTTATTAATTTACCAATTAGCATATCAGCAAAGATTATGGAGCAATGGAACAAGGAATTTTAAAAAATTATTTGGAAAGGGGGAAAAGCCAGAATTAGACGGACACTTTAAAAGAAACAAAAGAGAGAGGAGGATGTGCCATGCCAGATATAAAGCTATATAGATGGACATGTAATATGTTCTGGTTAGAGGATTGGATTAGGCTAAATAATACACAAACATTAAATTTGGAAGGTCCAGATCTGAGATTCGGGTGGCATGCATACCTATGATATAACAAAATTACTGTTAACAGAGACTTTCATAATAACCCGATTCGCAGAGCCTTGTTGGAGACTTGGAGGAAAATAAAAGCAATTTTCTATTTCAAAATACCTGTTTGGGTGTCAACGCAAGAGGCGTTTGCTAATAGATGGGACTCTGGGAAATACTGGCGCAGATATATAGATTTAATAAAAGGAAAAGGAAAACAAGAAATGACTATGAAATCCAGAGAAGAAT
>NW_024831360.1:917-1374 GCF_019175285.1 Sceloporus undulatus
TTAACAGAGACTTTAATAATAACCCGATTCGCAGAGCCTTGTTGGAGACTTGGAGGAAAATAAAAGCAATTTTCTGGTGTCAATGCAAGAGGCGTTTGCTAATAGATGGGACTCTGGGAAATATTGGCGCAGATATATAGATTTAATAAAAGGAAAAGGAAAACAAGAAATGAGTATGAAATCCAGAGAAGAATTGATCATGAAAAAAATGAAATAAATTGGTATAGTTATTACCAAATAAAAAGGATGTTCAATTAGGATATTAGGACAGTGGGAATTGAGATAAAATTAATGGAATTAGATGAACTGACAATGAAAACGGAAGAAAAGAAAATAGATAAATATTATAAACTATTTAGAGAGAGAGAACTGGAAAATGAACCAATAAAACAATATATGCTCGATTGGGTAAAGGACATGGGACATGAAATTCCATTGGAGGCATGGGAAAAAGCCT
>NW_024831361.1:0-536 GCF_019175285.1 Sceloporus undulatus
TCTTACTGTCCCAAAGTTCCTGCTAATGTTTAGGTGGAACCTCTTTCTCTCTTGCTTGCATCCATCGTGGTGTCTCTTTTTCTCTGTCGCAGCAGAAAGCAAGCTTTCTCCATCCTCAATATGACCCTTTCCAATATTTAAACATGGATATCGTATCCGCTGTTTTCTTTTCTCCAGGGTAAACATACCCAGCTCTCTAAGCCGCTCCTTATAGGGCTTGATGGTTTCCAGATCCTTCACCATTTTGGTTGCCCTCCTCTGGGCATGTTCCAACTTGTCAACATCTTTTTTGAATTGTGGGACCCAGAACTCGACACAGGATTATTCCAAGTAAGGCCTGACCAAAGCTGAATAGAGTGGCACTATTACTTCCCTTGATCTAGAAACTATACTCGAATTGATGCAGGCTAGAATCAAATGGGCATTTTTAGCTGCCGCATCACACTGTTGGCCAATATTGAACTTGTGGTCTACTAGGAGTCCTAGATCCCTTTCAAGCGTAGTTTAATTGTGATAGCAACATCCTGTAGAATATT
>NW_024831361.1:636-1374 GCF_019175285.1 Sceloporus undulatus
TTTTCTTTTCTCCAGGGTAAACATACCCAGCTCTCTAAGCTGCTCCTTATAGGGCTTGATGGTTTCCAGATCCTTCACCATTTTGGTTGCCCTCCTCTGGGCATGTTCCAACTTGTCAACATCTTTTTTGAATTGTGGGACCCAGAACTGGACACAAGATTATTCCAAGTAAGGCCTGACCAAAGCAGAATAGAGTGGCACTATTACTTCCCTTGATCTAGAAACTATACTCGAATTGATGCAGGCTAGAATCAAATTGGCATTTTTAGCTGCCGCATCACACTGTTGGCCCATATTGAACTTGTGGTCTACTAGGAGTCCTAGATCCCTTTCAAGCGTAGTTTAATTGTGATAGCAACATCCTGTAGAATATTTGAATTTGTAGTTTAGTGAGGCACTATTGCTCTCCACTTTATAAGTGGCCTGTTACAGACAGGCCAAAATAAAGCTGCTTCGAGTCACTTTGGAGGTATGGTATTTCAATGATGCATGCATCCTAAGAGTCCAAACGCCGCACCAAAGCCATGCTCCGGTCCTAAGGACTGGAGTGCAGCTTTGGTGTGGGTTTTGGACTCTTAAGACTCATGCATCATTGAAATACCATACCTCCAAAGTGACTCGAAGCAGCTTTATTTTGGCCTGTCTGTAACATTGTAAACTGCCAATTGTCAGAATCATCTTCTGTGGTTCATTCATAATGGTATTGGTTTTTACAGGGGATTGTTAGTATTTTAAATG
>NW_024831362.1:0-1012 GCF_019175285.1 Sceloporus undulatus
GAGACTAACGGAGTGAAAAAAGTTGTAGCATATGCTTTTGTAGACTTGCGTCTGGAGTTTTGTGGAAGAAAGTCATGGCAACCCTAGTAGCCAGAACCTCCTTTTGTCCTCCATTTTGGGAGAGGAGAGAGGTAGGTTGAATGGAGAGCTCCCTGGGAAAGAAGCTGTGTCTCTCCAGGCTGAGAGGCCAGAGACCTAGGAGCAGGTCCTCTGCGGTTGGGGAGGAGTCGCTGTCTGAAGCACTGGACCTTCTGGGACTTTCCTTTTGTGCCCATGGAATACAACTGCTTCTTCCCACCAAGAACCCAAAGAAGTCATCTCTGAAATCCCTTTCTGGGAGCATTGGTGAACTGCCCTGGGCCCTACTACGTTGCAAGAAATAAAAATACACATTTGAAAGAATCCAAAGCAGCTCATTCTTAAATAATACATGCCTTAAAAGTGACACCAGATTCTCCCCATCCGACCTGGGCTTCCCTTTCAGGTTAAAATGTGGTGGGCAAAGCATGACCCACGGCTCCATGCATCAGGGACTTCTCTGTAAGCCACAGCAGTCAAAAATGTCTGGGATCTTTTCGTGATCTTGGGATGTGAGGGGCATGTTTTGTGGGACCCCTGGGTCAATATAACGCCATAAGATGATGTGTCTTCCGCTTGCTTCCCAGAAGCATGGCAAAAAACATCCCTCATGTTGATGTTGATGTTTCTAATTGTTGCTTGCTTATATTAACCAATTCTATTTTATATTATTGCCGATTGTTTTATACATATTTTGTAGATTGGCAGGTTTTGTTTTTATTGACTTGACCATTTGTATGTACAGCACTGTGTACATTTAGAGCGCTATATAAATAAATGATGATGATGATGATGATGATGATGATGATGATGATGATGATGATGATGATGATAAGTCTCACTCTCTCAGCCTCAGAGGATGGCCATGGGAAACCCACTCTGAAGAAACCTGCCAAGAAAACCCCTTCAGAGACTCCCATAAGGTCACCATAAG
>NW_024831362.1:1112-1374 GCF_019175285.1 Sceloporus undulatus
AACAACATTGGGAAATAGGGGCAAGCCTTGCCTTGGGAAAGTGTAATGACTGGGCTCCAGTCAATGGAGGTCTTCTTCAGGCAGAAAAGGGAGGTTTATGCAAATGCAGAATAACATCACTACTATGGAAGGCTCTCTTGACCAATCAGAGAGCAAGATGAAGGTTCTTCTGGAAGCTTCTGTGAGAAGGAGATATAAGGCTTGAGAGACCAAGAGACAGTTGGGGGAATTGTGTCGGTTGGAGATCGAGAGAGTTAAAGAG
>NW_024831363.1:0-1374 GCF_019175285.1 Sceloporus undulatus
TAGACGACACCATACTACTAGCAGAAAACTTATCAGAGTTGGAACAATTACTGAGGAAGGTAAAAGAAGAAAGTGTAAAGGCAGGCTTAATGCTGACTATAACGAAAACACAAATAACAACCACAGAGGAACTAGATAAATTCAACCTAGACAATGAGAAAACTGAAATAGTTAATGATTCCTGTACCTTGAATCAAAGATGGGTCAGAATGTAGATTGTAGTCAAGAAAACAGAAGAAGACTAGGAATGGGAAGAGGAGCGATTAAAGAACAAGATAAACTCCTAAAGTGTAAAGATATTCAAACTCCTAACGTGTAAAGATATTCAACTAAACACTAAAGTTAGAATTGCCCAAGCCATTGTATTCCCCATCGACATGGACGGATGTGAGAGCTGAACAGTGAAGAAAGTGGATAAGAGGAAAATCAACTCTTTTTGAGATGTGGGGCTGGAGAAGAGTGCTCAGGATACCATGGACAACCAAAAAGACAAACATGTGGGTTCTTGGGCAAATAAAGCCAGAAATTTCCCTGGAAGCTAAAATGACCAAATTAAGGCTGTCATACTTTGGCCGCATCACGAGAAGGCATGACTCATTAGAAGAGACAATAATGCTAGGAAAGATGTTGGGCAATAGAAAGAGAAGGAGATGGCTAGATGGCTAGACTCAACCAGGGAGAGCACAGGCATGAATCTACAACACTTAAGCAGCACAATGGAGGATAGAGGGGCTTGGAGATGTCTCATCCAGAGGATCACCATGAGTTTGGGATGCGTCAAGGGCAGTTAACAACAATAGCCAAAGGTTCAGCACTTTGGATAGTTCTTTTAATGACCAGAGTAAAACCCATAGTAGTTTCACTGCTTCACTGAGATGGAAGCCACCAGCCAGCACTGCTGAGCTGGTCCCAAGCTGTTACCTCTTTGGAATGGTAACCCAGGTTAGTGAATGGCTGATCAAGCATGTTATTGCTGATAGATTCTCAGTTTAGCTACCCAGTTGGCTTTCATTTATGAAATGAGACAGAGGTATCTGGAATGGTAATAAGATATGTCTTGATCACCACCTTTTGGTGCAGATGTGAATAAAAAGAAAACAATTACATGATATGTTGATTTTTTCTCTCTCACTCAGTTGCAAGCAGGGTTATTATAACCTTGATGCAGGAAATCCAGAAGGCTGCTCTCAGTGCTTCTGTTCTGGACACTCAGCTAAGTGCACCAGTGCAAACAATTATAGCGTCCATAAGATTACCTCTTCTTTCCAGCAAGGTAAAACCTTCACTGTGATCTATCTTTTCTTTTGCATGAGCAATATATTTTTTTTATAAATAAATTTTATTATTAAAACAGTTGTGTATTGTACATAAATA
>NW_024831364.1:0-1374 GCF_019175285.1 Sceloporus undulatus
TATGCCTCCCCTTGAAATTCTATTTCTCTCCTGTGTGAGATACAATATTCTAACATCCTCAGGGAAAATAACAAATCCATTGAAATGGGCTTTGAAATTAAAGGACAAAATCCCACTTTTCATTATTTTTCTTTTTGCTAAATGTATCCTTTCTTTGCTCTTATTGCTAAACTTGCCTATAATTTACTGTTTCTCATTTTACTTTTATGAAAACTGTTCCTTGGGAGCCACATAAAATAGATTTTACAGTTCTTTCTTTTTTTCCTGAAAAAGAAGGTTTAATAAGAGGTGCTTATTGGAATCTAATTTTCTTTGCATTTTGTGAAGATATTTATCTTTTTCTTCATTTTTATGGAGAAACACACAGTCAAAATCAAAGGAATGGTTTGCATCCTTTGGGATGGGGAACCACTGTTTCTGGGACTGCACAAGTTGATCGCATCTAAATTTAAAATGCTGCTTCCAATCCCTTAGGAAAAACTCTTACTAGCATTCAATAGTGTCACTCTAATTTAAATACTCTTTAAAATCCACTATAGTGCATAATAAGATGAATTTGGGAAAAACTTTTAATTAACCTTTGTATTGGTTGCACTGGAATAAGAATGATTTGCCTCTTAAGAATGATTTGCCTCTTATGGCCTACTTCTAAGGATTATTTAAAGGTGTATTTGTTAATATTATTGGCATATTTCGTGAAATTTATTGTAGCTTCCTGCTCAGTGTATAGTAAACAGCAAGTTCCATTATGTGCTGTATCAGATAAATTAGGAAACCACATGTTCATATTACAAAATTGAACCTTAACATCACCACCCTCCCTCAGTAGTGGCCATTGCACTGCAGTGGTAAGACAGTGCCTACTGAGTGAAGGAAAAAAACAGAAATACAAAAAAGAGAAAAAGAGAAATACACTTAAAGTATTTTTACTTACTGTTACTATTCCTCTATAGCTCTCTCGGGTTTCCTCATTCAGAACGCACTGTATTCATGCATGTTAAGAGCATCTTTGACTAACCAGAATATCTGTTCTGATAGTTGTTCAGATCAGGATGTAGTAGTTAAACAGTATTCCTCCAAATTCAAACAGCTGCTTACTTACAATAGGACACATGACATGGATGGGAAGACAAGAACAAGACTTGCCACAAACCCAATGCAAACTTTTCCCTATTCAATGGCACCACTAAGGCTGGCATCACCCAGTGTGGTGACTCATGGTTGTCTCCCCCACATTAACCTCTTCATAGCAATGTTTTTGTACTAATGCTACTCATAAATTGTAATTCCCATATATCACTGAATATAGTGGTATTAGATGTGACATAAACAAGTGACAAAATTAAAATTACAGTCAGCCCTCCATATTTGCGG
>NW_024831365.1:0-938 GCF_019175285.1 Sceloporus undulatus
ACCTAGTGAAACATCTGAGAATCCACACAGGAAAGAAGCCACACAAATCCCAGAAATGAACTAACATTGTATTTGTCAATAAGCAATACTAAAGAATATATTTTAAATCCTGTGGTGATAAGGAAAAGCCCTTGTGATTTTGTGTGTTAAGTTTGTGTGTCCATATGTCTCTTTATGTTTTTCAGTTATATTTTGTGGAGTTGAGGTTTTAATTGCCATTTGTCTAGATTATTGCTTTAGTTTATAAATTTTAGTAGGGATTATGGGTGGTGGAATAGGTTAGTTAAACAGAGGGGTGGGATTGGCTGCAGCTGGTTAGAACAGTTATAGGAATGATGGCATTTGGAATTTGTGGAATGTTGGTTGAAGAAAGTTGGGGGCAGGTATTAACAGAAAGGGGGCTAGTTTCTGGAAAGGGCAAAGGGGGCCTTGTTATCTGTGGGGCATAGACTGTGGGAATTGGAGGGGGGGCTAGGTTTGGGAGAGGGTGATGTTTTAGGTTTTGGGGTTTTAATGTTTGGTTTGGGGAGGGCAGTTCTGACTTAAACACTGAATTTCTGATTATGTGTTTGCAATAAACTCTTTGTTGTTTCAACACACTGGACTCATTGGTGTACAGACATTCTGCATTTGCACAAAATGTACCCTTTCTTCTCTTCTCAGCCCTCAGCTCCTTTCCCAACCATAAAAACAGAGGCAAACACACATATATACTCAGAGAGACAGAGCTATATGTACAAAGCATAGCCTTCCTATCCTTTCCCTCCTGAGTCCAGCTCCACAGCTTGGGCTCCATTCCGGAAGGAAGGAAAAAAGGCCATAGTCTTTCCCTTCTTCCAAAGGCCGACAATGGAATAAACAGCAGCAGCAGCAAAGGCCTTACGATCCCTACGCATGCTGAGAAGGGGTCTTTGGGGCATCTGCGCATGCACACTCTC
>NW_024831365.1:1038-1374 GCF_019175285.1 Sceloporus undulatus
AAGGCCGACAATGGAATAAACAGCAGCAGCAGCAAAGGCCTTACGATCCCTGCGCATGCTGAGAAGGGGTCTTTGGGGCATCTGCGCATGCACACTCTCAGCCCCCGAAGCTACTCTGAGGGAGGGAAGTGCGGAGAGCCCTCATTCATTTGTGGGAACCTCCCGGTTCTGGGCTCGCGCCGAAAGGGCCTTGGACTCCCTTGAAGCGATGTATGTTAAAAGAGGAGAAGGAAGGAATAAAGGAATGAAAGTGCCAAGGGAAGAGAAGTATAAAGGGACTGCTGAAGTCGGGGGGGGGGGCAATCTGGGACCTGACTCTGGCACCTTCCCCTCATT
>NW_024831366.1:0-636 GCF_019175285.1 Sceloporus undulatus
GGACTCTACAGGACTTTACAATAACATAGTATAATACAATCTAGATGTAAGAGCTTATTATTTATATTGGATTGTCATTCCACATATTGTAATATAAATATTGCGTAGATCTCTTAACTATATTTAATTGTTCCACATATTGCAATATAAACATTGCACAGATCTCTTAATATGTAGATGCAATAGCTTATTTATATTTGTCATCCATTGCAATATAAATATTGCATACATCTCTTAATATGTAGATGCAATAGCTCATAATTATATTTGTCGTTTCACGTATTGCAATATAAATATTGTGTATATCTCTTAATATGTATATTAAGAAATATGTTATTATAAGTAAACATAACAATTTTTATGCAGCTTCATGTGTGCATTTTATGTAACAATTGTGTTTTAACCGTGTTGTGAGAAATAAAATTATTATTTTATTGTACTGGGAGGAAGACAGGATATAAACATAATAATAATAATAATAATAATAATAATAATAATAATAATAATAATAATAATAATGTTTATGTATATATTATGTTTATTTATATATTACATTTATATACATGTGTGTGTATATATATATATATACACACACATATAGATATGTTTGTATACACACACACGTATATCTACACA
>NW_024831366.1:736-1374 GCF_019175285.1 Sceloporus undulatus
ACACAGACGTGTGTGTATATGTATATGTGTATATATATATATATGTATGTATGTATATTTATACAGTTGGCCCTTTGTTTTCACAGGGGATCCGTTCTGGACCCCCCCTGTGAAAATGGAGGCTTGCGCATATCCAAGCCCCATATCTTTGAATGGCGCACAAGCCCCTAAGTGCACGCATAGTATGCGCTCCATTGGAAACAATGGAGGCCATGCCTCCATTAGTATTCCCAGATCCGTGGTTAGGAGGGATGACTATTATTATTATTATTGAAGATTTTGAATTCTGGACAAGGAAGACTCGTCCCGTGGAACGCATTTGGAGATAATGTCCCCCCCCCCCCAAATCAAAACCCTTTGCTCTTTGGACAAGCGCATCTCCCTCTGTCCATGTTAGCCTTCCCAATCCAGCTGTTGTAAAGGTGCACTACAACTCCCAGTGGTCCGTTCCTTCACCTCCAGCAAGTAGTCCGAAGAGTCGTGCAAGGCCAGAATGAGGGTCCCAGCCCGAATGTAGTTGGTGAACCAGGAGAAGCTGATCAAGATGATGGTGGCCACATGATGGATGATTTGCTCCTTGAAGTCCTACACAAAAAAGGAGACAACATGGAAGAAATGAATTTATTATTATTATTATT
>NW_024831367.1:0-1374 GCF_019175285.1 Sceloporus undulatus
ATAACAAAATCCGTGTATGCTCAAGTCCCATTAAATATAATGACATTCCAAAATGGTATCTGTTATAAAAAATGGAAAATCAAGGTTTGATATTTGAAATTTATACTTTTTTTGGACATTTTCAAACCGTGTATGCTTGAATCCGTGTATAAAAAATCCGTGTATAAGAAGGGCTGACTGTATTGTGACTTCAGGCTGGTGCTCCTTACCTGAATGAGACTGGCCCATTGAGACCTCAGGCTGATGCTCCTTGCCTCCAGCAATGAGATGGGACCATTGTGAAATTAGGCTAATGCCGATTACCTGATGGTTTGAGACGTGACCATTGCAACCTGAGGCTGATGCTTCTTGCCTGAAAGATTGAGACTGGCCCATTGTGAGTTCAGTCTGATGCTCCTTGGATGAAGGATTGAGACGGTACTATTGTGACTTCAGGGTGGTGCTCTTTACCCAAAGGATTGGGACTGGCCCATTGCGTGTCAGAACAGTGTTCTGTCATAAAGAGTAAAACTATTAGGGTTTGATAATTAGAGTTAAAGTAGGAGCTATAGTTGTAGATCATAGTAGGTAGCGTATAGTGATGGGTTATAGAAAGCATGTAGTGGAACATTTTAGAAACACAGACGAAGTGGCTCTGAGATGAAGGAGGGTGTTTGGAAAGAGGGATGGGGTTGCAGCTGGAGACTGGTTTTCAAGGAGGAGTGAAGCTGGCTTGGGAACACCGCTCTTCAAGGTGAGGCTGTCTGGGAGAAGGGAAAGGAAGTAGAGACAGCCTTGGTTTGTGTTGCTTTAGCTTGGGAATTGGGGGCTGGCTTAGGGAGGGGTTGAACAAGTTCCTTTGGACTTCAGACTTCACAAAAACGTGTTATTGGATGTTTCTGCCTGGATTCATCAATGAACCTTCTTTTGTTTCAAATGAGTTTGATATTTTGAGCACAGGACTGACTCTAGATCTCACATGGCAACTTCAGGCTGATGCCCCTTGCCTGAGAGATTGAGACTGTCCCATTGTGACCTCAGTCTGATGCTCCTTACCTGAAGGATTGAGACTGGACTGTTGTGAATTTACACTGAGGTTCCTTGCCTGAAAGACTGAGATGGGACTATTATGACTTCAGACTTGGAGGACTGATACTGGCCCATTACGATACTGGCCCATTACGACCTCAGGCTGATGTTCATTGCCTGAGAGATTGAGACTGGTGCAGTGTGACTTCAGTCTGATGCTTCTTTCCTGAAAGACTGGTAATGGCTCATTGTGACTTCAGGCTGATTCTTGTTGCCTGAGAGATTGAGAAAGGCTGATTGTGACTTCAGGCTGGTCCTTCTTACCTGAACGAATGAGACCGGCCCATTGCGATCTCAGACTGATGC
>NW_024831368.1:0-1374 GCF_019175285.1 Sceloporus undulatus
ATATCAGGGTTTTTAGTTTTTAATTGTTGTTTTTATGCTTCGATATTGTGTTTTTAATATGTTATACTGTTTAATACTGTCTTAAGGGGGGAGGGATAATGTGTTTTTAATTGTTATACTTTATATTTTACTGTTGTCAACCGCCCGGATTGGTTTGCCATAGGGCGGTATACAAATTATTATTATTATTATTATTATTATTATTATTATTATTATTATTATTATTAAAATGTATAAGTACAGAAAGTGCAAAAGTTTACAGGTGAACATCAAGAAAACAAAAATTATGACCACAGACAATCTACATAATTTTAAAGCAGATGATTAAGAGGTTGAAATAGTTCAAGATTTTCAATACTTGGGCTCAATCATCAATTCGAGTGAAGGCTACAGTCAAGAAATCAGAAGAAGACTAGGAATTGGCAGGGTAGCTATAAAGGACCTAGACAAGATCCTGAAGTGTAAAGATATATAATTAAATACTAAAGTTAGTATTGTCCATGCCATTGTATTTTGCATTTCTATGAATGGTTGTGAGAGCTGGACAGTGAAGAAAGCCCATTGTGAAAAACTGTAATCTATTCTTCAGCCAGGGAGGAATGCCTTAGAACTACAGACTCAGGGGCAGTACAGACCAGGACTTTGTGCCGGCCTGACTGTGTGATAGGGCTAAATGAAGAATGCCCATTGTGAAAAACTGTAATCTGTTCTTTATTATTATTAAACTTTATTTATAGAATCATAGAATTACAGAATCATAAAGTTGGAAGAGACCACAAAGGTCATCCAGTCCAACCTTCTACGATGCAGGAACTCACAATCAAAGCAACCCTGACAGATGACCATCCAGCCTCTGTTTAAAGACCTCCAAGGAAGGAGATTCCACCATCCTCCAAAGGAGTGTGTTCCACTGTCTAACAGCTCTTACCGTCAAGACGTTCCTCCTAATGTTGAGATAGAATCTCTTTTCCTGTAGCTTGCATCCATTGTTCCAGGTCCTGTTCTCTGGAGAAGCAGAAAACAAGCGTGTTCCATCCTCAATATGACACCCCTTCAAATATTTAAAAAGGCTATCATATCACCTCTTAACTGTCTCTTCTTGAGGCTAAATATATCCAGCTCCCTGAGTCTCTCCTTGTAAGGGATGGTTTGGTCACCCTCTTTTAGACATGCTCCAGTTTCTCAACATGCTTTTTGAATTGTGGTGCCAGAACTGGACACAGTATTCTATGTGAAGCCTGACCAAAGCAGAATACAGTGGCACTATTACTTCCCTTGATCTAGACACTATGGCCCAGTACAGATGGGACTATTGGGCGCCCTTGTCACGTGCTAGGGGTTGGCCCAGGGCGCTCTGCCCACACGTGCCTCAAC
>NW_024831369.1:0-1374 GCF_019175285.1 Sceloporus undulatus
AAAGCTAAAAAGGTAAAATGAACTTTGCAAAAAGAGAAACTTAAGTCAGCATTTGTAAAATGTTTGGTGTTTTGCTGTTGACTGTCACTTGTTCTTCCTGCAGGTCATACTAATTAGAGAGTGCGTTACAGTCTTGCCTTCGATCACTGGTTTAAGAGATTCTTTGATGTCAACTACGATGGCAAGGAGTATAACCCCCTGCTGGCAAGGCAAGGCCAGAGCAACTTGTAAAAATATTGGCAGATCGAGGCGGTGTGACTGTGTGGAATGGACTTTCCTTGTCACATCCGCCATTAAGCTCTACATGGCCTGGGTCCAGTCTACTTGAAGGAATGCCCCCTCCCATACAAACCCTCCCATACATTCTGATCCTGCGGGAAAACCTTTTACAATCTAGAAAGACCAGAGTGGCGGTGACCTCCCAGAGGCACTTCTCTGCCACCGGTGAAAAACCTGGAAAGAGATTCGCCAATTAACGAGGCTTTTAAAAAGGCAACAAAAACCTTTCTCATCCAGCAGGCCTTCCCCGATTGATAATGTCCAGAACCATTTGAATCCCCATCCTTTTATTATTTTCCTTTTATTGTTTTTCTTACTTACGGTTTGTTTTTGTTTGTTTTTTTAATTTTGATTTATCTTTATGTGCTTTTTAACCATGTTTTACTGTTTAATTTTATAGTTGGGAGGGAGGGTTGGTCCGGGGTCTTGTGAGGCTTGTTTTTATTACTGTGTATTGTATGAACTTTGTTGTTACCCGCCTTGATCCACAAAGTGGAAGAGGCAGGATATAAATAAATATTTATTATTATTATTATTATTATTATTATTATTATTATTATTTATTGTCCTTGAAGAAGTATCAATAAGCTAAAGCTCATTGTCATTGTCTTCTGCAATTAAACTCCAGCTCCAGTCTGAAAATTGTTTAAAAAACTCATTCGTCTTCAGTCTGTAAATGGGTTTTATTTTGTCCTGTGGAAAGGAACTTTGGTTCGTTCTCTATGACTTCCCTTATCTAGACACTACTGTATACTTTTATTGATGCAGCCTAGAATCGCATTGGCCTTTTTAGCTGACTCTAAGGATGGGGAGAATATTATGTCTGAATACTCATTCCCAAAGACCAAAACAATGGGTTACCCAACAGAAAGGAAAAAATCAGAGACCAGCAAGATTCCTGTTCAGTTGTCTTCCTGGCCTTTGAAATCCTGGACAGCTGGCGCCCCTAAATGCAAGCCCCAGCCACAATTACAAATGGACCACCCAAATGGAAACGAGACCCCTTCCACCAATTGCAAGCTCCTCTCAAGAGAACCCAGCCCCCAGCTCCAATTGCAAATGCCCCTCATTGGACATTAGACCCCCACCCTTAAG
>NW_024831370.1:0-1374 GCF_019175285.1 Sceloporus undulatus
CGTTTTAGAGGGTCAGAAAGTAGTCTTATAGGCCGGAATATACGGTAGTCTTTGGCTCTTCGGCTTAGTAATGGAGATGAGCACCGTCTTGTACAGTCAGACACAGCAACTGTGTCAAAGGGTAAACCTTTACTTTTAATGGCAAGTCAGTTGGAAATGGTCTTTTGTTGAAAGTGATCCTCACTGGAATTTGCATCACTGCTAAGGCAGAGTGTGTGGAAGCTGATTGTTGTAGATATGCCTGCCTGAAAGTATTTCTTGCCAGTCTTAAGGAGACTCCCCACAATATGATATTCTATTTTGCTCTCTCTGGCTTTTCTTCACGAATGAAGATTCAGGAAGGACTCATCCCACACTTTCTACAAGTGCACTGATGACTAAAAAGGCCAATCTGAGATAAACAAGTCCGGTTGCAGAAAGCACAGTAGAATGTCTACTTGGGTGATGTTTCCAAGTTGTGGTTTTTTCTGCGCTGTCGTTTCTCTTCGAGACACATTGGCGTGAGTTTTCAAAAAAGGCTGCAGTATCATGGATAGTGCGTCTCCATGCCTCCCAGTGCGAGGCCAGGGCGGACCATTGTTGGTGATCGATCTGGCCAAGCTTGAGATGTTGTTTCAGGGAGTCCTTGTATCTTTTCTTTGGGGCGCCCCTCTTATGCTGACCTGTGGTGAGTTCACCGTAGAGTATTATTTTTGGGAGGCGATGGTCCTTCATCCTAGAAACGTGTCCTGCCCTGGGCAGCTGCATTCTCAGTAGCATGGCCTCAATGCTGGTGATCCCTGCTTGCTCAAGGACAGCAACATTTGTTACATAGTCAGTCCAGTGCAGGGGTAGGCAACCTTTTTGAGCCGGGGGCCGGGTTGCTGTCCCTCAGACAACTGGGGGGCCAAAGCCGGGGGGGGTGGAGCTTCCACCCTCTGGGGCGGAGCCACATGCCAGGGCAGAGCTTCCACTATCCGGGGGCAGAGCCGCATAATAATAATAATATTTGCAAGAAGCTACTAGGGCCAGCAATGTCATAACACAGGAAAAATGCATGCACACTGTCTCAACCCAGAAAAGAGCAAGCAACCATGTGAGGGGATTTTGCAAAGAGAATACCAAAGGATAGCAATAACAACAATAATAATAGCAATATTTGCAAGAATGGAAGCGACTAGGCAAGGCCACAAAACAGCAAAAAATGCATGCCACTGTCTCAACCCAGAAAAGAGCAAGCAAGTCCATGTGGGGGGATTTTGCAAAGAGAATACCAAAGGATAACAACAACAATAATAATAGCAATATTTGCAAGAATGGAAGCGACTCCTCCCCTCCCCCTCTCTCTCTTCTCTCCCTCCCACCCTATCTCTCTCTCTCCTCCCTCCCTCCCTC
>NW_024831371.1:0-1374 GCF_019175285.1 Sceloporus undulatus
GGACATGGGTGGGAGGAGGAATTTATAGAGAGAGAGAGAGACCCAAGAACTTTAAGTCACAGAAATCTAATTTGGTCCTCCAAACCAAAAAAAAACCCTGAGATGCCTGCAGTCAGTTTGAACGCTTCCTAGGAATCTGCGCCACCAGTTCCACCATTTTGCAGATTCTGGAGCAAGCGTGAGAACCCTGCGCTCCTTTCTCCAGATGATGCTGGACTACAGCTCCCAGCGTTATAGAAGAGAATAGGTTTATTATGATCAACTGATCAAACATCTCCCAGCATCATAAAAATAAAACCTCAGTGGTTCCCAACCTTTTGGTCCTCCAGGGATTTTGGACATCAGTTCCCAGAAGCCCCAGCCGGCTTGGTCAATAAGTCAAGAGTTATGGAAACTGAAGTCCAAAACATCTGGAGAACGAAAAGGTTGGGAACCACTGTAAGCCACTGGAAACCATGCAAGTAAATATATCCTGGGGGTTAAGAAAATCCACACTAAACTCAAGCGAGCGACTGCCTTTCACTAAGAGACGCAGCAGCATCCAGAAGGGGGGCGCAAAGGCATTTGGCAGCCTTAGCAAACAACGCTGGCTTGTGTGCGAAAGACATCTAGGTTGCAATCTGACAGTCGCTAACAGGACTATCTCCCCAAAGAAGGGTGCCAAAATCTGCCCCAGGACTCTAATGCTATCCTGCAAGAGCAGGGGTGGGAATCATTTCCCCCTCCAGATGTTGCTGGACTCCCACTCCCATCGGTCCCCAAACGCATACTGGATGGGTTTTGGAGTCAATGCCTCTTCTTCTGCAACACTATTGCTTCCTTGAACAGTTGAGAGTTTTCCATGGTTTTGTTTCACCATTCAGCACTCATGCGCTTTCAGACCGATCCTCATAGCCTTTAGAAACCTGATTCTTTCCCCCGGGAATAAAACTGAAACAACACCAGTTTTTGTGTCCAGCATGAGACAGAATCCACCATGAAGCATACTGGCAGATCCCTACCTTGGAACAAAAAAGTGGGACTTTGGAGGTCTTTAAACTAGTGTCTTTCAAGAGGGCTTTAATTGTATGTCATGAGATGCTCCCTTGGGGTCCCTTCCAGCTCTCTGGTTTTATTATTCTAGCCCTGCCACAAACATGCTCACACTCATGCACTTGTGAGCATCCCTTACCCAGGTCTAAGTCATTGCATGCTTTGGAATTTCTAACCCTTCGGTCTTTGAAATGCAGCCATTTTTTTCAGATAAGAGGTCCCTTGCAAGAAAAAAAGCTACTGGAGTGTGATGTGTGCGCATGTGCTTGTGTGCATGTAGGGGGTCTTTGAGAGCGTGCAAAGTGCATCCGCATGCGTGTACGAACCCGCTAGCCTCCCTCC
>NW_024831372.1:0-1374 GCF_019175285.1 Sceloporus undulatus
TCCAAGATCCGCTCTTTAACTCTCTCTCTCTCGATCTCCAACCGACACAATTCCCCCAACTGTCTCTTGGTCTCTCAGGCCTTTATATCTCCTTCTCACGGAAGCTTCCAGAAGAACCTTCATCTTGCTCTCTGATTGGTCAAGAGAGCCTTCCATAGCAGTGATGTCACTCTGCATTTGCATAAACCTCCCTTTACTGGACCCCATTGGCCAGTTTCAAGAAGAGGAGGAGCTTCAGTTTCTCTATTTAGTTCTTTGTGAGGAGCAGAGTGTCAGAGGGAGAAAGAAGCAGAGGGACAAGGTCTGGAACCACTAGGCTTCACTGCTGCCCTGAGATCTGGCTGGGCCTGACTTGGGTCTGCTGCTGCTGCTGCTGCTGCTGCTGCTGCTTTCCTTTGGCCAGTGCCATTAAGGTGGGGAGGAAGGAGGCCCAGCAGTCCTTCTAGGCATGGCCCACTCTCTCTGAAGGTGGGAGATCATGACTCCCCAAAGGGGATTTCAGTGCTTTTAATGGTGGCTCTCACACTGTAGCAAAGATGATGATGATGATGATATTATCAGGCCTGGAGGGGGAAGGCCTGGGGCAGGGGAGGATAGAGGTGCCACCAGACCTTAATCCTCATTAATGCCACCATCGTTGGGCATTCTTGTTCTGCACCACTGTAATGGCCATGGCTCAGTGCTATGGAACTCTGGGAATGCTATTTTGGTTTGGCATTTTAGGTGTTGTTAAGGTTTGGAAATACGGTTTGAGGACCCTTCCGACTTTGGGGCCCTTTCATCCTCCATTTTGGGTTCCATGAAGGCCTCAAACTGCCAACTGCCAAGCTCTCAGGCAGAGGAAGCCATTTTTTGTTCTGGCAGCTGTTTTGTGTTCCAGTAGCAATATTGTGTTCTGGCAGCCATTTTGTGCTGCTTGTGACTGTGGGAAATAATGTTCCGGAACCTTCTCTGAGGCCTCAGTTGAACAGAGGCTTCTCTTTCTCTCCTGAGGCTCCAGAGTCAGAAGGAGGCCAGGCTCCTTGGGCCAAAAGGAAGGAAAGCTGTGTCTCTGTGTGTCTTTTGTGTCTCTTTTCTGAGAGGGTTCTCTTATTACACAGCTTGGCTTCTTCTGGGGAACATGGGTTTTTAAAGGGGATCAGAAATGGGGAGGAGAGTTTTAATACAAGCCTTATTCTTCTTCTTCACAAACATTGGTCTTTGGCTTCTAAGAGGAGGATTCCTGCCTCCAAAAGCCAAAAGTAGCTCTTTTGGGAGGTTTTAAAAGTCTCCCCAGTTTCCTTATTAAGATGTTAGGGAAGCATTCCCAATATGTTCATTTGAAAGGAGTGTCCTTGAGTGAGACACGAGAACCCGAAATGTCTATAGGCAATA
>NW_024831373.1:0-1374 GCF_019175285.1 Sceloporus undulatus
GAGAGAACTTCTGAGAATTGGCTCAGATCCTTGTTTGTAGGTATTTTTAGGGGTTCCATTAAGCAATTATGAGTAAAATCTATGAAGGGAGGAAAGGGGGACACAAACCTGCTTGTCTTTTAATGTTTCTTTTCCTACCTGAGCTTGCTTAGTTCTTTGGTTGGTTCCAGAGGCCCTTTGTTACCAAACATGCTGGAGTCTGGGAAGGATACTCCCAAGTGCTATGCTTTTAGGGGAATGTGGTACTTAGCTGAAAGCAGATGTATAGTTTGGTTGGGGCAAAAGCAACCTTGGGATTCAGCTCAACTTTACCAGGCCCGGAAGCACAGAGAACTCCAAAGGCTTTTGAAATAGGGTTTTATGTTTTATTTAGGGGAAAAGCAATATACACACATATACAAATATAGGTGTTCACACACACACACACACACACACACACACACACAAGAACTAGTAGCAGAGGTGGGAGTGGTGAATAGTGTGAGGCTTTGCTAATGGTAAAACTTTATTTAGGTGGATCTTGATTGGAATTGTTGAGGGTCCAGAATGGGGAGAGAAGTCAGTAAGTTCCATGGCAAGTGGGGTTGGTGAGTGCATTGAGGTGCTTAGCCATGTAAACCGACAGACTCTCTGTCTGTAATTGGACTGACATCAAAAAACAGTCAAGCAGGGCAGATATTTATACTGTAATTGTTTCTTGGGGTAGAAACCGAGTGTTCAAAAAGGTTTCTATCATTTTAGAAAGGTTCTTGGGGGAGAGAATGGTTTGAAACCAAATTGAATACAATGGGTGCTTGGTGCAAATATCTCAGACAAAAAGGATTAGCACACTGGCACTCAGGTCCTTCTTGGCTCTGAATTCTGATCACATTCACTTAAAAATAAATCAGAAACACAATTCGTTTCATTTAAATCCTTGGAGCTTCTCTATCTTGAGTTGCAATATAAAACAAATATTTACTATCTCTCCTCTCTGACTTCCATCAGCTTTACCATCTCTTGTACACACAACTCCAATCCACACCAATCCGCATGTGAGCTGTATACTCTATTGGTTGTGAGTCATCTCCTAGAGCCAAACAGCATGAAGGGACTTCTGCAGTTAGCTTGCATCATGCCTTGGGCTCTGACTCAAGACTCTATGGCAGTCTCACGAGATATGATGACAACAATCGATCAAAGTATTTTTGCACATGGTTAATGGAATATTTTTTCAACAGTCCTTTGACTATCTGCTTCCAATGATTCCTTCATCAAAGTTCCCTCAATCTCTTCTTTGGTAGCTCCTATGAGTAAGGATACAATCATTATATGGATTTGGGGGTATCCAGAACAGGGTCATGCTCAGGTCACTCACACCAACTTTATTAATCT
>NW_024831374.1:0-1374 GCF_019175285.1 Sceloporus undulatus
CCTCTTTCCTCTTTTTTCTCCTCTTTTCTCTCCTTACTCCTCCTTCATCTTCTTCCTCCTCTTGCTTTTCTTCCTCCTCTTTCCTCTTTCCTCTTCTCCTTCATCATCTTCTTCCTTTCTTTCTTTTTTAAAAATATATTCGTTATTAAATTTTTAAAAAGAAATAATATATAAAATTTAAACACACACATACAATTCATTTTCTTTCATAACAAATCACAGAGAAGTCTAAATCTATGTCTAAACCATATCAACTCTTCCTTCTTTTTACTTCAGATCTCCTGCCTTCTAGTATTAAATGAGGTCTCCAGACATTATTAACCGTGAAACATATTACTTACAATCTAAAAGTAAACATACTCCCTTGTCAAGAAGTATCTACAATCGCATACATGATTGTAAAGTTCATCTATTTGGGGTTGTTTTAAAGTACAGTAACTATTTAACAAATATTTTTATCACTCCTTTCCAAAAGTGAAGTCTTTTCCCCATTCTGTTTTTTAAATTTTTACCAAAGGCTCCCATTGCTATTAGACGTATTCATTGAATTCTTCTTTAATAAATGTCTTAATTCATCACTTTCTATAACATCATACAATTTTATCAACCAGTCCTTTACATTAGGTCTTGTCTTCATTTTCCATTTCTGAGTGTAAACCATTCTGCCAGCTGAAATCATATAAAATAGTAGTTTCCGATATTTTTGTTCTAATTTATCATCTGAGGTCTTTTTCTATCTTTTTTTCTAATATAATTTGTATTGACTTATGTATTTCATTCCAGTATTTTTTAGTTTCAGCGCATTCCCAGAACATATGAAATAGTGTACTGTACCGTGTTTTTTTCTCACACTTCCAACACATTTTCTTTGTGCTTTTCAACATTTTTGCCTTTTTAAAGGGGCTATACCAACATAAATATATCTTACAATAATTTTCTTTGTCATTAACCCTTAAAATATACTTTAATCTCTTCACTCCTGTTTTCTCCCACTGATCAAAATCTATATTTGGTCCCAAATTTTGCACCCATTTCACCATCTGGGTTTTGACTTGTTCATTCTCTAATTCAATTTTTAATAACATTTTATAAAAAATGTTGATTCTATGATTATCTTCTTATTGAACATTTTTTCCTATTCCACATCTGCTTCGCAAATTGCTAAAGTCTTAACATCCATTATTCCTTCTTTCTTGATTTCCTTCTTCCTTCCTTCCTTTTCATTCCCTCGTTCGATTTTTCTTTCTTTATTCATTCCCTCTTTCCTTCCTTCTTCCCTCTTTTTTCTTTCCTTCCTTTCCTACATCCCTTTTCCTTTCTTCCTTCCCTCCTTCCCACTTCCCCTCCTTCCTTCACTCCTTCCCCGCTTTCCTT
>NW_024831375.1:0-1374 GCF_019175285.1 Sceloporus undulatus
ATTCAAAAAGGACATTGAGAAACTGGAGCCATGTGTCCAAAGGAGGGCAACTAAAATGGAGAAGGGTCTGGAAACCATGAATCCCTATGAGGAGAGACTCAGGGAGCTGGAGATGTTTAGCCTGGAGAAGAGAAGGTCAAGAGTTGATATGATAGCCCTGTTTAAATACTTGAAGGGATGCCATATTGAGGAGGGAGCAAGCTTGTTTTCTGCTGCTCCTGAGAATAGGACCCAATGGAGCAATGGATGCAACTCCAGGGAAAGAGATTCCACCTCAACATTAGGACAAACCTCCTAACAGTAAGGGCTGTTTGACAGAGGAACACACTCCTTTCTCAGAGATTATGGTGGAGTCTCCTTGCTTGGAGGTTGTCTTTAAACAGAGGCTGGATGACCATCTGTCAATAGGGATGCTTTGAGTGAGAGTTTCTGCATGGCAGAATGGGGTTGGACTGGATGGGTCTTGCGGTCTCTATGATTCTATGATTCTTAACCTCAGAGGATTACAATGGCAAACCCCCTCTGAAGAAACTTGCCAAGGAAACTCAAGACAGGGTTGCCTTAGGGTCGCCGTAAATCGGAAACGAAGGCACACAAAAACAAAATGAAAAACTCAAGCCTTGGAAGGATGGTCTTGTGTGATTTTAAATCAGGATGTGTTTGGGGAGTGGGATGAGCGAATAGATGAGTAACCACTATGAAAATAAGACTTGTCTCCATTAACATTTGGAGCTATCTGTGCTTTTTTTCCACAGGGCAGGTTTAAGTGTACTCTACATCTCCAAAATCCCTCAGTACTGGCCCCACTGTTGGGGGATGATGGGAGTTGTAAGCTAAAACATGTAGTGCGCCCAGATTTCCCAACACTTGAGCCAGAAGGCCTGGTGGTCTTGCTGAAGGAACAGCCACGTGGACCGAGCAAAGGATAAATCCCATTTCCCCAATCATTGAGAGTTCTTTGAGCCTGCCAACAAGCGGGTAGGTAAAGATGTCCCAAGGGACCTTGTTGACTTTCAGAAGGCCTTTGTCCATGTCTCTTACCAAAGACTCTGGAGCAAGCTCAGCCATCACGGTGGAGTAAGAAAAGTCATGTGGACAGGAATCTGGTTAATAAACTGGAAGCCAAGAGTGGGGATGAATGGCCACTCCTCTCCCTACAGGGGTGTAAACAGTGGCGTCCTCTGAGGATTTCCTTGGGGATGGTGTTGTTTTAGCTTGATCATAGACTATCCTGAGTTCAGCACACATGGTGACATAACCAGTTATTCAGGTTAAATCAATAAGGGAGAGTGAAGCATTCCAGAAGGATCTCTGCAGACTGTAGGGTATGGCAGATGGGGATCAAAACAGAGACTGGAAGCAAGTGGAAAGGGA
>NW_024831376.1:0-1374 GCF_019175285.1 Sceloporus undulatus
ACAATGTCTATATCAGGTCACTAGCTGCAAAGTGAATTTAATTTATCTAGTTCCCAGTTTGCATTAACCTTTGTATAATAAAGCACAGCTGAGATGGCTATAAGAAATAAATCAGACAATAAATAATTAAAAAAAACCTTCTACTCTCTGTAGGAATACTATACCTGGGAGTATAACCAAGAAAGAGTATAAAAATACACACGATAAATAAATCCACACTTGTCTGTGAGATTTTAATTATTCCTGTACTAAGGACAAAGGTGGCTAATTGTACTCTTCAATCATCCCAAAGCAATGATATCCCCATTACATCTCTTTGAGTAGATAAGCAGTACAATTAGCTGATTCTAGGCCGCTTAAGAAGCAAGTACTCGTAAGCATACTTGAAGGATAGCAAACAACACATTTATTGGCTTGAATAGGTTTTAAAATGACATGTCCCAAATATTTTGGGGAAAAATGACCTATTCACACAATAGAAAGAAACTCAAAAATTAAGAATTGCAAATATGACCATGGTCTTATCTGCTGTGCAGAAATAATGCAGTTTGACACTGCTTTAACTGTCATGGCTCAATGAAATGGAGTTCTGGGATTAGTAATTTTCATAGATACTACACTTGAACTTAGCCAAAAGGCCGAGAAGCAATACTTTGGTTTCTTTTCCGATCGTATAATTTTCATAGATGTGGAAGAGACCGCAAGGTCCATCCAGTCCAACCCCCTGCTATGCAGGAATTCACAATCAAAGCAGGATTTATTTATTTATTGTGTATTTATTTTTGCACCTAACTGGATAATCCACAATGCTTTATGTCATATGTGAGGCAGCTTTGTAGTAGAGAACATGGATTGTATTCAACAATGACCTTCCACCAGCAGAAATGACACCACTGGCAGATTGAATTCCATCTCCCCTCTGCAGTCACCTCTGTGCATCTCAAAATGTACTCCCAAGGGTTTTGAATATTTAAAACAAATGTGAGGGCTGGATGAGAAAAGAAACTCCTGTTTTGTGAGATGATTTTTTTTTTTTGGTCTAAGGTTGGGTTTTGACCCATGTTTCTGCATGCATACAATCCCAGGTCCCAGACTGAATCATGTCTCAAAGATTTCAACAGACCTACTGTAAGACTGATTAATCCAGATTCAACCTGTCCAAAAATCACATAGCAATCCCTAAATTTAAGTTTTCTTCTCTTGCAGATTAATAATGCTTCATTTTCTTCTTTCATGCTTTTTCACAATTACTAAGCAATTTATACAATTACAATTCCCAAGGGAGTGAGTGACAAGACAGCAGGCTTCTCCAGAGAATATTCCCATATGTGCAAGTCCTTTGCAAGAGAATAATTCTATCTGGTTCATAATGCA
>NW_024831377.1:0-1374 GCF_019175285.1 Sceloporus undulatus
TACGAAATTCATTTCGGCGCGAAATTCAAATGCTGCAAAGTGCAGCATTTGAATTTCGCGCCGAAATGAATTTCGTAACCCGAAAAATATTTCGTAACCCGAAACAGTTTTTGCCAATCCAACTTTTTCGTATCCCGGAAATTTCGTAACCCGATCATTTCGTATCCCGAGGCACCACTGTAGGTAGGTAAAACTCAATTAAAATACCCGAGGTTTTCCTTTAAGAACAGGTGGAAATGGTTAAAAATTAAAAGAAAAAATGAACTCTAACAACAGCTTTAAGAAGAGCCTGAGCTAATTTTAAGATCCAAAGGCCAACAAAAATAGCACAGCCTTCAGTGCCAGCCAGAAATGCAAATGGAGCCTAACTGATCTAAGGAGGGTCTTCCACAGTTGGGGTTCAGCTACAGAGAAGGCCCTGTCACAGGCTTTATGTGGGACACGCAAGAGGACCTTTGCTGATAACCTTTGATTTTGGGGACAGTCATATGGGAGGAAGTGATCTCTCAGATACCCTGCCTGCAAGATGGTTATAGCTTTATAGGCCAACGTCAGCATCCAGAGTTGGGCTTGGAAGCAAACAGGAAGCCAGTGCAGTTCTTGTAAGACCAGTGTTATGTAGTTTCAAAACTTCTATGGTCTAACTCTGAATAGACTGCTGGGTAGTATTGTCTCCTTCTGCTTACCTTCAAATGCAGAACCTGGACAAGAGGTGGACGACAGAGGCTCTTCAGGGGATCCGTCTTCACTCCTCAGCTCCTGGGCTTCATCCAGGGGAGACTCGGGGACTACTTCTCCAGCCCCTTCCAAAGGCTGTGGGTTTGGCAGCTGGAGCTCTCTCTCTTGGCGAGGCAACTCATCTCGCTCCTTGGCAACATCTTCCTGCCTCTTGCCCAGAGCCTGCTTGTGTACTGACCGTGACGACACAGACTGATACAGCTTCCTGCGAAAAGCGTCATCCTCGGAAAGCTTCTCCATGATCAGGCACTGTGGGATGTGAAGATGAAGGCTTCATGATGGAATAGACTTGGAGAAGTGACTGGTTTGGATGACCACTCCAAGAACCCCCAGCCAAAAAAAATCCCCAATAGCAGAACAGGACTGGGGAGCCTTTGGCTTTTCAGATGTTTTGGACTCAACTCCCACAATCCTTTTAACACTTGCTGTGCCATCTAAAAGTGTTGCCCAATACACCTGAAAAGCCAAAGTTTCCCTAGCTTCAGGTGACCATAACCGGCACCTTGAACTGGGCTGGGAAACAAACAGAAAGCCAATGCAGTTGTTTCAGCAGGGAAGTTGCCATAGTTGGAAGAATTAGAACCAGGGCTTTCCCCTGCCATCTCATGCCATCCAATGTCACCAGCAATTGAAATA
>NW_024831378.1:0-1101 GCF_019175285.1 Sceloporus undulatus
TTGTGCTACTGATTCTGTCAAATATAAAGCTACAGTGCTCTTTCTACGTCACACTGAAATGCAGCAGAAAGAATTACTGGCAAACAGTGGATTGTGTTTCCACAAAGTCAGCACAATGTTTCTGCTCATCTCCCAGATTATGGGATGAAAGAATATAATTCTAAAGAGCACAGATATGCAGCACACACTCCAGTTCATGGTTTAAATGAATATTAAAACATGATAAGTTTGGTTTGAAAAAAATAGACTTATTGATTATTACAATGCTTTTACTGTTACAAATTTGTGTGCCTTGATTATTATCAACAAGACTATCTTACCGTTTTGGTTGATTGTTGGTTTGATAGAACGTTTTGAATTTGAATACAAAAAAGCATCACTCCTCAACAGGAAAAAGCAATAGTATGTACATTTCTATACCACTTATCAGTGAACTCAGCATTCTAGTGGTTTACAATCTGTAAGCTAATTGCCCCCAAGAAGCTGGGTTCTCATTTTACCAACCTACAAAGGGACAGAAAGCTGAGTCAACCTTAAAGCCCCTGCAATAGAACTCACAACCTTGGACACATAAATAGTGGGGGATTGTCACAGAGTTTCCAGGAAACTCTGCTGAAAACCAAGGTTAAATTACTGATCAGTATTGACTGTTGACCTGGAATCTGGCTGGATCCTTCAGATCCACATCTCTTCTGGCAGGATCTGGCCTGATCCTGCCCCTGGGGATTTGGCCCGTGTCATCATGACACAAGGTCAGGGTGAACCTAGGCCTTTTGGTCCATGAAGACAATGCCAGAGATGACTAGACTAAACAGATAGTACAGTCTGATTCAATATAAGGGAGCTTTATGTTCCTAAGCTCCATTCACAGCTTCCTGTGCAATTCAGAAAGGTCATTGTGGAATGAATGGGTCCAGAGATGTTCGAGGCTGAAACTTGTAGGCACAGCTCTGTTCTCTCTAGAATGCTTCGACAAGGGAATTCCCTGTTCAGGCATAATAACAGAAAAGGGCTAGAGAAGAGGGAACATGCCTGCTAACAGATTATCTCAGGCGGGTTACACACCGCCATTTAGTACGTATTCTATACGTACTAGGGTTA
>NW_024831378.1:1201-1374 GCF_019175285.1 Sceloporus undulatus
AAAGAAGCTCCAAAATGGAGCTTCTTTTTTGCTCTGCGCGGGAGCTGCGCAGTGTGGCTGCTGCAGCTCCCTCACGGAGCAAATGGCGCCGGCAGGAGACCGCCGCAAAGCGGCGGTCTGTAACCCGCCTCAGTTTTCTTGGGTCATCACGATAAAGTCTTCCAATGCTAACA
>NW_024831379.1:0-1374 GCF_019175285.1 Sceloporus undulatus
GAGGGAAAACAAACTCAGATTGAATCCAGAGAAAACAGAGGTACTCATGATAGGTTTCCCTGCCTGGGCTAGGGGAACCTATCATGAGTACCTCTGTTTTCTCTGGATTCAATCTGAGTTTGTTTTCCCTCATCCAGCCCATTACTGCCCCCAGGCAGGCGTTGAGAGGAGAGATGCCATCCTTAGTCACTGTATCAGTCGGAGACATGGAGAGATAGATTTGGGTGTCATCAGTGTACTGATAACACAGTGCTCCATGGCTCCGGATGATCTCTCCCAGCGGCTTCATGTAAATGTTGAATAGCGTGGAGGACAGAATGGTGTCCTGAGGGATGCCCGATGTAAGCTCTCTTTTACGAGAGCAGCTGTCCCCCAGCCTCACCATCTGGAACCTTCCTGAGAGATAGGACTGGAACCACAGGAGCACAGTGCCCCCGATACCCAGTTCTCTCAGGCGTTCCAGAAGGATACCATGGTCGATGGTATCAAAGGCCGCTGAGATGTCCAAGAGCACCAACAGAGTTATATCTCCTCTGCTCTGCTCTCAGGATCTCTCAGATTGACCCAACACACCATTCTTCCCTTATTATGTGCTTCTAGCCTTTTTCTCCTATCTGTGGTTGAACTGATGGTTCCCATGCCTTCATCCATTTTGCTGCTTTCTGTGCCCAGAGAGATCTATTTACATACACACCCTGATAGGATTATCACCCTATAAAACACTTATTGCTACTTTTAACCCACACCAGTAATTTAGGCCCTTGTCTAGAATCACTCCTAGGAGACTTTCCACAGCAGCAAACATGATCATGATACTGGACCAGTCATAAATTGTACATGGCTCAGGCACCAGGATTCCTATATCTTACTGACCAAAAAACAAACAAGCAATGTGGCTTTTGTATTGATCTCAGAGGGTTAATTTTTGTGGGGCCAGTCTCAAGGAAAAGGGCCCTGGACTGATGCTTCTAAACTTACTTTCCTCTCTTGCCTTGATTTCCCAGTCTAATTCCCTCTAATTGTATTGTTGTTTCCTTCAGGTTAGTTAGAAACCTGAGAATGGTATGCTTCACAACCTTTTAATATATACTTAAGCTGCATTCTGCCCTGTATGGGACTCAGCAGTTCCAACTAATGGCTTAGCCTGCAGTCCCCATCATTGCCTTTAAAAAGCTCTTTTATTGGCCATTTCCTGTCAACATGGTGCAACTTGTAATCTAGGAGGCCAGGATAATTAGTGCATTGCAAAGTTGTGATAAGAAATGTGGAGATCAGGACTGTTTCTCACAATGAGTTTCCAGGTAATTGTGGACATCCTAAAAGTTAAGTTGTGTTGCCTCTCTTTTGTCCCTACCTCTAAATGATCATCTCACT
>NW_024831380.1:0-1374 GCF_019175285.1 Sceloporus undulatus
GAATCCTTGAGTAGCAGGTGCCCTGCCTAAAAATGGGCCCATACAGACAGGCCAAAATAATGCTACTTTGGGTCACTTTGAGGCATGCTGTTTAAATGATGCAGGCCTTAGGTATGTGCCATACAGGAAGAATTACTAGGATTATACGCATTCTCACAGGAGCCTGGCCGTCACCATGGGGGCCTACTTCGTTCATTCTTGGTCTGAGGTGCAATCCTTCTTCCACCCTGATCACATCGCCAGCTGCCTGAAGCGCTTGTATTTCCTGCTCCTGTTGAATTGGGGCTGGAGCACCTTCTATCGGAGCAAGTTGTTGGTTTTGGGGTGCCCCTAATTCTTCTCTGCCGTTGTCTTGGGCTGGTGGAGGCAGAAGGGCGTCATGCAATCCTCCATGATACTGACGCCGGTGCCGTTGTATTCTAGGGAAAAAATTAATGATATAAAACAGGGGTCGGCAACCTGCGGCCCTTCTTCCTTCTTCCTTCTTCTTCCTTCTTCCGCCCTGATCATATCGCCAGCTGCCTGAAGCGCTTGTATTCCCTGCTCCTGTTGAATTGGGGCTATCGGAGCAAGTTGTTGGTTTTGGGGTGCCCCTAATTCTTCTCTGCCGTTGTCTTGGGCTGGCGGAGGCAGAAGGGCGTCATGCAATCCTCCATGATACTGATGCCGGCGCCATTGTATCCTAGGACTATTGGTAATCTCACAGGAGCCTGGCCGTCACCTTGGGGGCCTACTTCGTTCATTCTTGGTCTGGGCTGCAATCCTTCTTCCGCCCTGATCATATCGCCAGCTGCCTGAAGCGCTTGTATTTCCTGCTCCTGTTGAATTGGGGCTGGAGCACCTTCTATCGGAACAAGTTGTTGGTTTTGGGGTGCCCCTAATTCTTCTCTGCCGTTGTCTTGGGCTGGCGGAGGCAGAAGGGCGTCATGCAATCCTCCATGATACTGACGCCGGCGCCGTTGTATCCTAGGGAAAAAATTAATGATATAAAACAGGGGTCGGCAACCTGCGGCCCACGGGCCGGATGCGGCCCACCAAGGCCTTCTTACCGGACCCTGCGCAGTCCTGCCGCCGAATCCTTGAGTAGCAGGTGCCCTGCCTAAAAATGGGCCCATACAGACAGGCCAAAATAATGCTGCTTTGGGTCACTTTGGTGGCATGCTGTTTAAATGATGCAGGCGTACTAAGAGGCCATGCCAAAGCCATGGTTCAGGAGCACAGCTTTGGTGCAGCTTCTGACCTCTTAAGATGCCATTTTACCTCTCTAATCTGAGGTAATTCTACGGACATAAATGTGTTTCATAATTCCAAAATATTAATTACTGGATTGCATCCTCTGGTAAAATGCAATAACTCACCTACAATTATCTACTG
>NW_024831381.1:0-1374 GCF_019175285.1 Sceloporus undulatus
GGCCATTCTCAATCCTTCAGAGAAGGTGCTTCAGGCTGAAGTCACAATGGGCCAGTCTCAATCCTTCAGGTAAAGAGCACCAGCCTCAACTCATAATAGTCCTATCTAAATCTAAAGTGACCCCAAACAATGGGCCAATCTCAATCTTCAGGAAAGGAGCATCAGCCTGACATCACAATAGTCCCATCTTAATCCTTCAGATTTGGTACATCAGACTGAAATCACAATGGGTCAATCTCAATCTCTCAGGCAATGAGCATCAGGCTGAGGCAATGGGCCGGTCTCATTCCTTCAGGTATGGAGCACCAATCTGAAGAGACAATAGTCCCATCTAAATCCTTCAGGAAAGGAGGATAAGCCTGAGATCATAATAGGCCAGTCTCAGTTATTCAGGTAAGATGCATGAGCCTGAAGTCACATTGGGGCAGTCTAGCCCTTCAGGTAAGGAGCATCAGACTGAGATCACAATGGGACACTATCAATGCTTCAGGTAAGGAGCATCAGACTGAGGTCACAATGGGACACTTTCAATGCTTCAGGTAAGGAGCATCAGACTGAGGTCACAATGGGACAGTCTCAAAATGGTCGCTGGACCACAAAATGGCTGCCAGAACACAAAATGGCCGCCTCAACCTTAGCACTTCACAGTTGGCAGTTTGAAGCCTTCAGGAAACCCATAATGGAGGATGTAAGGTCCCTAAAGTCAGAAGTGACCCCAAACAGGATTTCCCAACCTTAACAATACCTAAAGGTTTTCCTGATGCTCTAATATAGAGACTCCCTGAGATAGTCAGTATTCGCAAGCAAAGGAGGGCCGAGAGAGCCCTAGAGAGCCTTGCTTTGGGTGGCTCTGGATCTCTTGTGCCGCATCAAACTACAGGTCCCAGGATTCCACAGGATGGAGCCAGGAGAGTTAACACAGTTTCAAACTGGAATATTTCTGCAGTGCAGATACAGCCTGGGCTGGTTGTAAAAGGGTCGAAGCACCCAAGTCTGGTTTTCCCCCCTCTTAATAAGCACTTTGTTTTTCTGTCTAACCCTTATTTTTGTTGTTGTTTGCTTGATTCATTCTTGGTAATATGAGATGGTCTGGTTTGTCAACTTCCTTCATGCATAAAAATCTCTTAATAAGAAAACTGGGGAGACTTTTAATACCTCCCAAAGGAGCTCCTTTTGGCTTAATTTGGGGGGCAATCCTCCTCTTAGAAGCCAAAGCCCAATGTTTGTGAAGAAAAATAATAAGGCTTGTATTAAAACTATCCTCCCCATTTCTGATGCCTTTTAAAACCCATGTTCCCCAGAAGGAGCAGAGCTGTGTAATAAGAAAACCCTCTCAGAAAAGAGACACAAAAGAGACACAAAGAGACACACTTC
>NW_024831382.1:0-1374 GCF_019175285.1 Sceloporus undulatus
CATCCAGTCCAACCCCATTCTGCCATGCAGGAACTCTCAATCAAAGCATCCCTGACAGATGGCCATCCAGCCTCTGCTTAAAGACCTCAAAGGAAGGAGACTCCACTGCACTTCAAGGAAGAAGTGTGTTCCACTCTCGAACAGACTTTACTGTCAGGAAGTTCCTCCTAATGTTGAGCTGGAATCTCTTTTCCTGTAGCTTGCATCCATTGTTCTGGGTCCTGTTCTCTGGAACAGCAGAAAACAAGCTTACTCTCTCCTCAATATGACGTCCCTTCAAAAATTTAAACAGAGCTATCATATCACCTGTTAACTTTCCATTCTCCAGGCTAAACATCCCCAGCTCCCTAAGTCATTCCTCATAGGGCATGGTTTCCAAATCCTGCACCACTTTAATTGCCCTCCTTTGGACACACTCCTGTTTCTCAACATCCTTTTTGAATTGTGGTGCCCAGAACTGAACAAAATGTTCCAGGTGGGACCTAACTAGAGCAGAATAGAGTGGCACTATTCCTTCCCTTGATCTAGACATTATACTTCTATGGATGCAGCCCAAAATCGCTTCTTTGCAAGAATGACATGGGGAACCTTACTGAAATCAAGATATACTATATCCATAGCATTCCCTTCATCTACCAAGGCCTTACTGAAATCAAGATATACTATATCCATAGCATTCCCTTCATCTACCAGGATCATCTACCGAGATTAGATTTGTCAGGCATGACTTCTTTCTCTGAAACTAACATTGACTTTTTGTGATTATGGCATTGCTTTTTAGATGTTCACAGACTCTCTGTTTAATGATCTGCTCTTTAATCTTTCCATAAAGAAGGTGGTCTTTCTCCTCCTCCTCCTCCTCCTCCTCTGCATGAAAGAGAAATCAAATTCTCATCAGTGATGATGACGCAGCATGGAAAAATTAACATCCCTGCCTTTAAAGTCTTTTAAAAAATATTTTTTATTGAAACTAATGTACATACAATGAATTTTATACAATGCATAATTATGTAGATATATTTTCTATATTCTATTGCAACTTATTGGAAATTAAAGTCTGAGGAGGCCTGAATCCTGTTGGTTAAACCTAGAATAGACCCACTGAACCCATAATTGACTGGTGAGTCAATCTATAGGTAAATCCAAGAGACTGAGTGATTCTACTCTGATCAGGACTAAGTATAGGATAGGATACAGGCTAAGATTTAGTCCTACTTGTGGCTAGAACAGGACATTCCCAAGCCAAGATGGCCAGGCAACAGTGTGGAAAACAGGTACTCTCCACATGGGCAGAGACACTCTCAGAATTGTGACTTCTATACATGCAGAAGGCTGCCATTGGAATTGTGTATTCCCTTCCCATCAGCTAATTCC
>NW_024831383.1:0-1374 GCF_019175285.1 Sceloporus undulatus
CAGTTCAAGAAAGAGATGTTCAACCATTCTGTTTAATAAAGTTTATATTTTGGTTTACATAAAAGCTTGTCAGTCATACATATCAGTTCCACGCTACTATATTAAATAAGGTGAACCCGCCAGAGGGAAGGGGGTTCATATTACATAATTGGGTGGCAGCGGTGGGATAACAGAAGTCCCAGGTGCTTGCCATAGAAAAAGAAGGCTTGTGGTTTGGACATCCGGTACATAAATGGTGGCAGCGTAATTAGGTGGCAGCGGTGGGATAAGTAAAGCCCAAGTGCCTGCCATCTTTAAGAGGGGGTCCGTTACAGGGATCTCAATAAATGGAGCTGAGACAGACTTCTAGAATTAATTACCAATTTACTTCTAAGGGGGAAAACACATACAGTTCACTACCAGACACACACTCATACAAGACTCAGGAAATTAAGAGTGGAAATAGGGAATAGTTCAAGGCAGTACTAGGGCTATACGTACGCCAGTAGGCTTCTTCAGGAGTCCAAATGGAATATGATGGGGATGGCATGAGGCTCAGCCATAGAATGACTGGGCAGGAACCAGGTCAGGGTTCAAAGGGGCAAAGCTTCCCCCTGAAATCCAGACTGGCCCAGCCCTGTGAACAGGCAAATCTGATGATACTTATAGGCAAAATCTTGCTTCTGGCAAAGGTGCTCCATAGTGAGAACAAAAGGTGTTTGGTTGCTTGGCCATTGTAAACAAAGGCTTTGCATTGTCTTGTTCAGGCAAAGTGGTCTGACAACAATGAGGGGGAGAAGGTATGAGTTAAGTTAATCACTGGCTCATCAAGTGTGAGACTCAAAACAAAGATTTTACTCTTGGAGGTGATGGTTTTCCCTTGAGCAACTCCCAAACCCTTCTGTGGTGAATTTCCAAAGTGTTGCATTTCAGGGGTCTTGTGAGGCTGACTCATCTGCCTACCTGACCCACTGCTTCCAGGATTATGGCTGCTGGCCTGGCAAGTCAGTTTGGGGTCATGAAGGAACTCCACACACACTCCAAAATTTATTAAAATCCATATGTGGTAACAGATGCAGCCTGGAGAAGCTGCCCAGCCAGGCCCTCTATCCTCTTCCCCTGTCGCCTGAGGGGACCATCGCTCCTACAAGGTGGGTTTGCCTTCAAGTTTTTCCAACCTATGGCGACCCTAAGGGGAAACAATCATGGGGCTTTCTTGGCAAACTTTGTTGGGGGGGGTGAGAATAAAGTGTGACTGTGGCAGATCAGGGCTTGGCTTTATGGTCTCCAGGGTTGGAGCCCAGTGCTCCTCTCACCCACTTGGTCTCCTCCACCTCCTCCTCTCCTTCGTTTCCTTCTATCTCCTCTCCTTTGCCTTTCTTTTCCCCTGCTGCC
>NW_024831384.1:0-1374 GCF_019175285.1 Sceloporus undulatus
TTTTTTTATCCCATTGCTGCCAACAATTATGTGATGGAGACACTCGAACTCAAGACTCTCTGTCGTGTTCCTTCCATTTCGCCTTTCTCAGGTGCCACTCTTCAGGAAGAAAGAGCACTCACTATTTTGAGTGTTCTTAGCTATATAAGTATTGTCAGTTCCTGGTAGCATTTTATTTATAGTTTCTTAAAAAATCTCAAGCGACCACATGTTCAGCCAAAACAATAGAAAACTTTATTTACAAGATGGTTGGTTATAGTATCCTTCTAAAGTTTGGTATTCAGAATTGATATGGTGTTTATTTGCTTTAAAAGTTACAAAGATTTACAGTATCTGTTATTCTATTCTATAAGTGGTCTCTAGGTTACAGTTTCACATAGGACTTTTGATTGGACTCTGAGCTTTAAAACCTTGTTGATACTTTATGATTTTCACAGCCACACCAATGCAACTTCCACACTAGACTTCTTTTAAGGCCATACACTACTCAAATGGTTTATCGTGGGTTTCCCCAGCCTTTTCCAGGCTGTAATCCCTCAGAATTTTTCTGGACACCTTTTACCAAGGACTCTCCTAGTCCTTAACCTGGGTACTCAAACCCCTATTCAACTACCCCTCTCAGCAGTATACCTCAGCCACCTTGGCTGTTAAAACCCTTCAGGGTCTAATAAACCTTGAACTCTAACTCAGAGCTCTGTCTCCATCTGGTCCCTATCTAACTCATACACATTCTTCTCTTCCTATTTATACTTGCTCCTATACTTGCACATACCCCTACCTTTTTTCGGCCAAGCTCCCATTGAACACAGTGGAGCTTATTTTTTTTCAGTAAAGATGCAAAGGATTGCACTGTTACAGTTTAAGTTAATTCTGCAATCCTGTGCAGAATCTTACTGGGAAATGTGGTTGCCTTTTGTTTCAGGAAGGACATGGCTGTGACTATGGAGATAGATAGATAGATAGATAGATAGATAGATAGATAGATAGATAGGCGCTCAACAGATGGGCGCCATGGGGTGCCGTCGTGATGTGCAAGGGGCGGCGCTTTCAGATGCCCCTCACACGTGATGAAGGTGTCAAAATGGCGGCGCCCTGTACACATGGGCGACGCTATTTTGACATGACATTCTTACCTATCATCTGCTGCTACACTGCAGTATGTATTTTGGTGAATGATGACAAACTATCCAGATTGTGAGGTGGAGAAGCAGGCATATTCCCATAGCAAGCTTGATAGTTGGGGGTCTTTTGTTTGATCTCATTCTTCATTACCTGACAATTCTACCTTTGACTTGTCTTACCCAGATAACATTGTTTCAGAGGTCTAAGGGATAATTTTTAGTAATCTTCAGCAAACTTCAGATGGGTAGCAAT
>NW_024831385.1:0-1374 GCF_019175285.1 Sceloporus undulatus
AGAGCTGGAACAGTCCCGCCCCCTGCCAGCAGTCACAGACTCCAAGCGGGGGCAGGTTGTTCCGCTATTGGCCAGCCCAGCCTGCCAGCCAACCAGAGGAGTTCCAGGCTCCTACTGAGCTCTGCGCACACTCCCTCGCAGAACTGGGAGGGCTTGCGGGCTTGCAGCGATGGCCGCGGCGGTGGCAGCGGCGGTGGCCAGACGAGCGGCCACAGCAGGCCACAGGAACAACCGCATTGGTGGTGGTGGTGGTGGCAGCGGCCGCCGCAAGAGCGGCCATAAGAGCGGCCAAAGGCACCACCACAGCGGTGCCCTAACAAAGCCCAGGGCGGGGGCAAACCCGGGACAAAAGTGAAACCGGGGCGGGACCGTGCAGACCGGTCCAAACCTGGAAAAGTCCCACCCCCCCCAGCGGGTTATGGCAACCCTAAGTCAAAGAGTTATTAAAATTACAGGTCCTTGCAACGATCTCGCAAGAGATCAATATGTCAATGGTTAAAAATACATGTTAAATCTATACTTTGGAATTCTAGAGGTTCTTCTTCCAGTAAACATATATAATCTATGCTCTAGATATTCCTCGAGGTTTAATGTTGTATCCATATGTTGTTTATGCTATGCGTAAATGAACATATACCTTTGAGCTCTTGGAATACTTTTTATTGCTTTATGCTGGCTATGTGCCGTAATAATTTTGATTTGATTTGGATTTGATTCCTTTCACACATACACAGAGCAAAAACATTTTCTTTTTCAGACTCAGGTCTTGCTTTACTGGTAAATTGTGATTGATAAAAAAAAAGTTGGTTTATTTGATTTATTTTACTCCAGGTTTTTTTCCCTAAGAGCTATAAGCAGTTTCATGAGAACTAAACAAAGTTTCACAGTTAAAGCCACAAATTACAAGTAGCTGAAATCACATCTTAAAGCACAAATTGTGCATATCTATCTTTAAAAATATCAGAAATAATACATTATCAATATTTGCTGAAATACAGCAATAACAATACAGTAGTGGTCCAGGACAAATTAAATATTCACTTAGTAACCTGAAACCTTACAGTACTACTTATTTCTTACATGCCTCTTACCATGGATTGAAGCGAGGGACAATAACAATTAACAAACAAACAACAATGTTGTTTTTAAAACACACATCACTTTAAAAGGACAAATAAGATGTAACAAAGAACAGATAGAATTAACAAAAAAGGCTAGCAATAGAAATTAATAATTACAGTAATAGAAATGCAAAGCTACCATTCCAATACAATAATAATAAAAGATAAATAATAATAATAATAATAATAATAATAATAATAAATAATAATAATTCACAGTCTCTTCTCTGATGTAATGAGTATTAGGAAGAGG
>NW_024831386.1:0-1374 GCF_019175285.1 Sceloporus undulatus
AGGAAGGAAGGCAGAAAGGGGCACAAGGGAGCAGGGCAAGCCCCAAGCCCACCGTTTTGGGCAGAGAGAGAGCTTGCAGGGCACCTAATGGGGAGCTTCCCCCCCCACTCTTTCCTGTCAAAAACAGCTGTTTTTCCTCCCAGCTGACTAGGAGCCCCGGAAGCCAAAACAAAATGGAGGATCATGGGAATTGATGCGGGGGAACAACAGGGCCACAACAGACATGCATATCACACCGAACAACACCGAATTGAATGCAAAGTTGCCTGGGAATAGGATTTGTGAATTCCCTAGATCACCAAATTTACTTAAGTATGGATTGATGCGTGATTGTGTTCGGAGTGTGATCGGAATGTCAGCGAATGCATATGGTAACCTTTTGCACAATAATGTGAATACGCATCAATGCGTTCAGGATGACACTGGATTATACTTCCAGTTTCCATCATGTGATAATGTCCTTGGTGTATGAGAGTTTGGAAACATAGGCCTCATTCACACTGGTGGCATTGCTCTGGAACGAACTGGTCAAATTCAGGGGGCTCCCTCCCGAATCTCTCCGGAAGCAAGTGCTGACTACCAGTCAGGGGCATTTTAACACAAATGCCCTCTTGGAGAATTCGGGTTTAAGGTGAAGGTGCCTGGCTGTCAATCAAAGTTAGTTCCGCGATGGTCATAGGTGACATTTCCAGCACTGATAGGGGCATCAGAAGTGTGCTTTCCACCTCTCCCTTTTTTTAAAGGACCAGGCACCACTTGTCAAATTTAAAAACCTCTGGGGTGTGTGTGTGTTGTGGGCATTTGGGTCAGTGTTGTAGATTATGATCTGCCCTTGGCCCCATTTTCAACCGCAAAATGAAAGCTAGTGCCATCTCTGTATCCTGTATCCTACTCCCTTGGCACCCCAGAATGCCTCATACACAGGGAATAATAATAATAACAACAACAACAACAACAATAAAATTAATTCCTCACCTCGGAATGCCAGAAAAGGATGCATTTTTTTTGGCTTTCCCTAGGCTACCCCTGAATTCCTTAGAGACAGTAGCAAAAGCTGTATCAATTTGCCTAATTGGAAAGAGAAGCGTTACATTCGATTTCTAACATTCATTCGCTTTGCAGCAGTCATTCCAAAGGAAAAAATAGCAACCCCTGAAGACAGTAGCAACAGCTGTATCAATTTGCCAAGTTGCAGCACTACATTTGAATTCTAAGGGGCCATTCATTCTCATTGCCATTCATTCTCATTGCAGCAGTCATTCCAAAGGAAAAAATATGCGCATTTTTTGCCAAAAATAATTAAAAAAAAAAATAAAATCCAAAGGAAAAAGGTCTCTGCTGGATAGCAGAGGCTTCCCTTGCTGTAGTGCCCTG
>NW_024831387.1:0-1374 GCF_019175285.1 Sceloporus undulatus
ATCTATCTATCTATCTATCTATCTCTTCCAAATATCTGTCTATGATCTATCCCCAAATATTGCTCTGTCTGTCTGTGTGTCTGTCTGTCTATCTATCTATCTATTCCAAATATCTATCTCTCTGGTGGGGCAGATAAGAGAGAGTTTAAAAGCGAGGAAGAAAAAGGAAGGAAGGAAGGAAGGAAGGAGGCAGGGAAGGAAGGAAAGAGGGGGGGAGGAAGAAAGGAAGAGGAAGGAAGGCAGAAGGAAAGGAAGGAAGGGAAGAAAGGAGAGAGGGGGAAAGAGAAGAAGGAAGGGAAGGAAGGAAGGAAGGAAGGAAGGAAGGAAGGAAGGAAGGGTGCAAGGATGCGCAGGGGCCGCGCAGGGCGTAGGGAGAGGGGGTCCGGTGTGAGGGGAGCGGGGAAGGTGCCCCTCGCCCGGTAAGGGGGCTGGTGGCCTTGTGGGGGGCCCAAGGGTGGCTGGAGAGAGGCCACCGAGGAGGACAGGGGGTTGGAAGGGAGGACTGACTAGAGATGGGTGCCCTCTCCGAGGGAATAACATGCGGACAATGCTGCTGGTGCTCTGGCCACTTCTCTGAGTCTGCCCCAGATGGCCATGGGATCCATGGAGGAGCCTTAACGGGGGGGCTTTGGCCTGCGGGGGAAAAAAGAGAGAGAACAGAGACTCAGGCATCTCTGGCCCCATCCAGACAGGCCAAAATAAAGCTGCTTCAGGTCACTTTGGAGGTATGCTGTTTAAATGATGCATGCGTCCTAAGAGTCCAGAAGCTGTGCCAATGCTGCGCTCCAGTCATAAGGACGGGAAGGTGGCTTTGGTGCGGGCTCTTAGGATACATGTAGCATTTAAACAGCATACTTCCAAAGTGATCTGAAGCAGCATTATTTTAGCCTGTCTGTACGGGGCCTTCATTTCGCGCTTCGTGGCCCAACAGTCCCTCTTTTGCGCCAATATCCTCCCGACGGATGTGCACTTCCTCTAGAGGCGGAGGGGACTCAATGCGAAGATTACAACAGGGGATGTGGCATAGAGATGCTTACCTGCTGTAAATGTCATCCGTCATCCGGCGCAGCAAGTCCAGCCTCTCCATTAGCACGCTAATGATCTCCAAGATTTCCCTGCGAAGAAGAAGAAGAGAGAGGAGCCATGGTTAGCTTGCCAAGACCAGAGGGGCCTAGGAATATCTAGGTCCTCAGCACAACTCTATGGTCAACTTTAACTAAAAGTTGCACTAAAGGACCTAGAGATTCTTAGAGAAGCAACTCTACTAGGCCTTTGTAGCTCCTCCAACATACTCTGTGCTCAACTTTAACTAAAAGTTGCACTAAAAGACCTAGGGATTCCTAGAGAGGATACTCTACTAGGCCTTTGTAGCTC
>NW_024831388.1:0-1374 GCF_019175285.1 Sceloporus undulatus
TCCTCCCTCCATAACTGTCATCTTTTCCAGCGGTGAAGGTGGAGCCATCCTTTATAAGGGTTGGTTCCCTCTGTTCGCTCCAATCAGGAAGGACCGGAACCCATTCCCCTCGTTGCCCAGTCTAGTTCCTGCCTTTGCTCCATTGGGTCGCTTTTCCCAGACTCCCTTCTTTTTCTTTCTCTTCACTTTAAAAACAAAAAAACCTTTTCCCTCTCCTTTCCCCATCTTCCTCTCTCCTATGGAGCAGGATAGACATGGAATGGAGGAGATGGACAGCCCTGGGACATCTGCCAAGGGCCCCTGCAGCACAGAGAGAGCTGGCACAGACTTCTGGCACGCAGCCTGGAGGCTGCGGGGTGCAGCCGGAGGAGGGATATCCCTTGTCTCCGCGCTCTAATGCGCCCGGCCACTACGACCTGCCCCGATATCAGGAGGGAGTGGCTCTCATGGAGGACTCCAGTAATGTGAGTAACGCCGCAATGCGCGGCTGCGTTTCACCCCAACCACTCCCGCCAGAGTTGGCTAGACTGGTATCTGCCCTGACCGCAGCCATTTCTTCTTCCCTGTCCTCCCCGAATAGGGAGACTTGCTTTTTAAAAGAGCCCTCGTTAGTTCCTCCCAGGGACTCCAACTCCGAGGGCGACAGGCTTCCTGGACAGTCTAACAGGGCCAGAGAGTCCTCATCCTCCCACCCTGCCTCACCTCCATCCAGGGACGCCATTCCCTTATCTGAAAGGGGTAAATTTGCACCCAAACCCACTGTGGCGGGCAAATTCAAATTCAATCAAAAAAGGGAGGGAAACAGACTTCATCCATTGATGGCCCTGCTCACTCTAAGCTTAAACACAAGCGTAGACTGCCATCTAGAGTCAAGTCCTCTAAGTCTAAGAAAATGAGACACTCCTCTAGGATGAGGCCTTTCCAGATCCCAGTCCACTCCTGCCTCTGAATCAGAGGAAGAAGAGTGGTCTGATGATGATGAAGCTGTTGAGCCTTCTTCATCTTCATCTTCTAGACCAGTCATGGTGAACCTATGACACGCGTGCCAGAGGTGGCACTCAGAGCCTTTTCTGTGGGCATATGTGCCGTCGCCCCAGCACAGAGTTTGCCAGAGTTTGTTACTAGAAAGCCAGAGGGACACAGCACTTTGAAATTAATAAGTAGGTTTTGGGTTGCAGTTTGGGCACTCGGCCTCTAAAAGATTCACCATCACTGTTCTAGACTTTTCTGTGCTGACGATTTTCCTGTTAAGGAAGGCCATTAAAGTCCTTGAGTTGGATACAAAACCACCGACTCCTCACCAAGAGGAGACTGACCTTCCCAAGGACAAAAAAGATTCCTTTCCTGAGCCTTCCCCAGATAGGGATGAGGTGC
>NW_024831389.1:0-1374 GCF_019175285.1 Sceloporus undulatus
AGCCACAAACACATTTATCATTGAAAGTGCCTTAAGCACTTGTCATACCAATTTGACATACATGATGGTGACTGCAAATGGTGCCCAACAGAATAATCCTTTTAGAAGAGAGGTGAGAATCCTGTGGCCCGCCAAATGATGTTGGACTACAATTCCCATCAGCCCAAACCAGCACAACCAGTATTGAGAATTCTGGGAGTTGTAGTGATAATTCGCACTTCTTTTTGCAGGCAAAGATCCACTGCTTAGGGAGAACATATAAGTACATCACTCAATCAGGCTAGTGCTTGTATAGTCTTGGTAAAAACTGTTTGCTGATTCTTTATATAAGCACTCACTATGAAAACATATTCAGATTACATTCATGAAATTGTCAAGTGTTTATCTGACGGCAAAAAGACAGTGCTTGGCATGCAATCATCTGTGTTTGAATCCCACTGCATTCAGTGTGGGTTACTCTCTAGTTATATGTGCATTTAGAAATGCAGTCTTTCTTTTTCATCTGTTCCTTAAGATACTGATCCCTTTATAGCATTATCAGTGTCATTACGTATAACATGCACATCTGATAATTCACACATTGACTCTCCAACCCCAACCCAAGAAAACATTCTTATGCTGTTTACCTCTGAATGCTGTTGATATTCTTTGGTGGTTAAAGCCTTTGCAGCTGATGCAAAGAATTTGACAGCCTTCTCTCGAATGAGATAGTTTTTGCTTTTAATTTCTGGAGTGTTCAAACTGTGGTGAGTCAGTGGGGAGGAATGTTCAGAGGAGCTGTAGTTGACTATTGCTAACTTGCCACATCACAAATACAATGCTAATATGATCAACCATCTAAGAGAAAGAAAGAAATGTTGCTTCTTCATTTGCTATCATGTAATAAAATCATTTGGAACAACATGTAGACATGCTTCAGTCCCTCTGCAGTAGTGTACACTTTACTAAAAACAGTAGGTAGCAGGAGTTAACCGTGAACAGGGAAACACCTGTCAATTCCTATCTTAAAGAGTAATGCTACAATCACATAGTCCTGAAACAGATGGCCCGAAAGGTTGGCTTCAAGCCGTCCCTGATAAAGGTGAATTCAGGCCACAGCAACTGCACAATGTGGCCCCAATCCACCTTGAATACACTTGAAAAAAGGAGCGTCAAAGAACCACTCCTTTTTCGGGAGTCAAAAAGCCGGCTTTGTGCCCGTGCTGTGGCTAGAGGCCGGCTGCATGATGCTCTGGTGGCATATGGTGTGTAAATGCCATACTATCAGAATGTCATGAAGCGGTGGGTGGGGAACGCTGGCTTTTAACTGCATGAAAAAGGGCAGCTCTTCACCACTCCTTATTTAGGCAGCTTCAAGGCAGATTGGGGCCAAGG
>NW_024831390.1:0-1374 GCF_019175285.1 Sceloporus undulatus
TTATTATTATTATTATTATTATTATTATTATTATTATTGCCTTCATTTCTAAAAGCCTATTTGAATAAAAAGGGTTTTTGCCTACCAATAGAAGAGCAGCAAGAAGAGGGAGGACCTAATTTGCAGGACCTAAGCAGAGCACTGGGGGATAAGGAATCTTGGAGAGGTGTCATCCACAGGGTCGCCATGAGCTGATATTGATTCAAAGGTGGTTAACAACAACAACAACACGTATGAGGTAGGCTCCATGGCTTGTAAAAAGGAAAAGGTAGTCCTTTGACATGAATGTCTAGTCATAACAACTGTAAGGGGTGGTGCTTGTCTCTGTTATTGTCGAAGAGCCAGTATTGTCCAAACAGGACTCCAATGGTCATGTGGCCAGTGTGACTGCACCAAACGTTGTTACCTTCCCACTGAAGTGGTACCTGTCTATTTATTTGTATTTGCATGCTTTCGAACTGCTAGGTTGGCAGAAGCTGGGACAAGAGCTCACCCCATCATGCAACACTTGGACCTCGAACTGACAACCTTCTGATCCTCAGAACTGGCGTCTCAACCACTAAGACACCGCATCCCTTCCATAGTTTGTACATGAGAGAATTCCCCCAAAGCACTTTGTTTACCATCTGCCTCGATGAGAAGGTTAAATTCTTCTGATCTTTTAATTGACCTAATATAGATATCACATCAATATCAATGAAATTATTGACTAATACATATTTCTAAAATTTTCCTCCAGGACGTTTTCTTCTGGATTACATTGGGGTTGAGATTTTATTTACAAGAGTTACACAAACAGAACTCATGGGTGGACGTTATTAACAGAACAGCAACACATCAGAGGATATTATTTTCTATCTTTAAACCAAGAATGTTCAGGGGAAAGCGCGAACGCAGTCCCCCACTACCACAAATTATGCAGTCGAGTTTCCCGCATTTGGGGAAATCGCAGGGGTCAGCACACCCGGAGTGCAATGGATGAGCCTCACCCTGGGAAAACCACCTTCGTGATCATGGTGTCTCCCCTGCCAGGTAAGTATGAGTTGCAGGTCCATCAATGCCTCCTGGTCCCTCTCTCCCACTCTCTCTCAGGTCACAGTGGCCAGCCTACAGGACTTGCTTCACCTGGGTTTTATGTGATAGATCCATATGCTGCCTTGCCCTGACTCACTTTGCTGGGTTGTGTTTTGGGGTGCCACAGAATTCCTGATCTGCACCCTGCTTTTTGCTCCCACAATGCTTTGGCGTGCACATATTTGCATGCTCACATCTGATTCCTTCCTGCCTACCTACGTAGCATGGAGGCATCCGCCCACTGATGCTGAGTAGTAAGAGAGAAGGGAGGCTGAGCTCAGGCAATTCTCTGCCTCCCTC
>NW_024831391.1:0-848 GCF_019175285.1 Sceloporus undulatus
ATTCAGCCAACATTCAAGGCAAGAGCAAGGTGTCTCCCAAGCACCATAGATGGTTCTCAACCATGCTGGACCGAGGGAGGTGCTGGGATATTTCTAACCCATCTGGGTCTCGCATGTTCTAGCTGTTGGCTTCCTACTTAACCTTAGAGAATGCCCTTGTCTCTCTTTTTCCTGGGGTCTCTCTGTGGGAGTAGGCCCCAGTCAATCTGGCTCAGGAGGAGGGAAACCTTGCTGCTGGGAACCTGACCCTGGCTGCAGGCTTACCTCCGGAGGATCTGAACAGTGGCTGCAGCCCTCGCATGTCCCTGGGATCTCAGCCTCCACCTCAGAGTCAGAGGACAGGCCTGGCTCCTGGCAGCAGGGCATGGCAAGCCCTCACCTGGAGTGCCACCTTCATTTCAAACCCCAAAGGGGGAAAGTTCCCAGAGACCTTCCCTTGTAGGGCCAATTGACTGTGAGGTTTGAGGTGCTTCTGGTGAGATGCAGTTGTAGGGCAACACTTTTGGAAGGCACCCATTTGGGGAAGAGGAAGAGAGAGGGAGGTGCAGTGGAGAACAGGAGCCGGAATCACCTGTTCCTCTGGATAGAACTGGATTGCAGCTCCCAGCAGCTTCTAGCAAGCATGGCCAATGGTGAGGGAGAGTGGGAATTGCAGTCCATCAACATCTGAAAATCTGCCTGATTCCCATCCCTGTTGGAAAGGTTGGGTTGCTTTTAAGGAGTTTGTGGGGGGTGGCTTGCCCCCAAATTTGTTGGGCAATCAGCTCAGGACTGGCATCTCTGCCAGGATAATGTTCCTGCCACCCTCACACTTGACCTCGCCTTGAGCCAGGGAAGAGCTGCCACAC
>NW_024831391.1:948-1373 GCF_019175285.1 Sceloporus undulatus
ATTCAGCCAACATTCAAGGCAAGAGCAAGGTGTCTCCCAAGCACCATAGATGGTTCTCAACCATGCTGGACCGAGGGAGGTGCTGGGATATTTCTAACCCATCTGGGTCTCGCATGTTCTAGCTGTTGGCTTCCTACTTAACCTTAGAGAATGCCCTTGTCTCTCTTTTTCCTGGGGTCTCTCTGTGGGAGTAGGCCCCAGTCAATCTGGCTCAGGAGGAGGGAAACCTTGCTGCTGGGAACCTGACCCTGGCTGCAGGCTTACCTCCGGAGGATCTGAACAGTGGCTGCAGCCCTCGCATGTCCCTGGGATCTCAGCCTCCACCTCAGAGTCAGAGGACAGGCCTGGCTCCTGGCAGCAGGGCATGGCAAGCCCTCACCTGGAGTGCCACCTTCATTTCAAACCCCAAAGGGGGAAAGTTCCCA
>NW_024831392.1:0-1373 GCF_019175285.1 Sceloporus undulatus
TTTCTCAAGCAAAAAAACAATTAGAATATTACTTTAAAGAAAATATGAACTCGGAGGCGCAAATACAAAATATCTGGGATGCATCTAAAGCGGTTATGCGTGGTTTTTTCATCCAAAAAAACTCAGAAGAAAATAAGAAAAGAGGAGCAAAAATGAATGCACTATTAAAAGAAATTAAAGATAAGGAATCTGAGCTCAAAAAATACCCAAAGAATAAAGAACTAAGAGAAGAAATACAAATATTGCAAAAACAAATTTCAATATTATTGGTGGAAGAACTGGAGAAAAAACTTAAATATACAAAACAAAAACACTTTGAATTTTCAAATAAACCTGGAAAAATGCTTGCATGGAAATTAAGAAAAAAGACAGAAAAAAGAACAATATTCAAAATCAAAGATGGAGATAAGATCATTACAGATCATAATCAAATCAAAAAAGCCATCTTTGGTTATTATAAGAAATTATTTTCTCAAAAAGCAACAAATATAGAAGAAATTAAGGAGTTTTTAGGAAAACAAAAGATAGATCAAATTGCAGAAGAACAAAGAAATGATTTAAACAAGAATATAACCATCACAGAAATAATCGAAGCAATTAGAAAATTAAAAACTGGCAAAACCCCTGGACCAGATGGCTTTCCAGCTAGTTATTACAAAAAATTCGAATCTACTATTGTCGCACCTTTGCAAGAAACAATGAACGAAATTCTAAAAGGAGGAATTCCAGAATCGTGGAAATCATCGTTTATAACACTGATCCCAAAAGAAGACAAGGAAATATTAGAAACAACAAATTTTAGACCCATAGCGCTTTTAAATACGGATTATAAAATATTCACATCGATACTGGCTGAGAGATATAAAGGCTTTCTAAAAAACTGGATTAATAAAGACCAAGCTGGATTCCTTCCCAACAGACACCTAAAAGAAAATATCAGAAACATTATTAACATTATAGAATATTTGGAAAAAAGACCTGACCAAAAAGCTGCACTAATATTCTTAGACTCAGAGAAAGCCTTTGACAACGTGATCTGGTCCTTCATGTTGCAAGTGCTACAAAAAATGAATCTTGGTGGAAATTTTATTAATTGGATATCGGCAATTTACCAAAACCAGTATGCAAAATTCTTGATAAATGGGGACACAACAGAGAGTTGTAACATACAAAAAGGCACGAGACAAGGCTGCCCTCTCTCTCCATTGTTGTATATCACAGTTGCTGAAATTTTAAACAATATGATCAGAAGAGAAGAAAAAATAACGGGAATAAGAATCAAAAATAATGAATATAAAGTAAAATCTTATGCGGATGACATGGTTATAACTCTAATAGACCCATTAGAATGCATCGATACATTATTAAAAACT
>NW_024831393.1:0-1373 GCF_019175285.1 Sceloporus undulatus
GTCATGTTACTTTCAAATACATTCATATACATATTATATTTCTTGTGACTATATATCCCATGTGGCTTTTTCCTGACATTTGGTTGGAGGAGTAATTTTTTTCTTCCTGTTTCATTTTTAAACTTCCATTCTCTGTCCTTTCTCTGCTGTCTGATGCTAAGGAGCATCAATTCTGAAACTTTCTACAACCTAATGAAGGAAGGTTGAGTGCTCCTTCTCCAAGGGCAAGTCTCTCCCTACACTAGTGATTTCTGGACTTTGGTTCCCCAGATGTTTTGGACATCAGCTGCCATAATTTCTGACAGTTGGCCAAGCTGACTGGAGCTTCTGGGAGTTTGAAATCCAAAACACCTGGAAGACCAACATTTGGAAACTACTGTCCTACATCCTCAAAGGAGGTGATTTAGAAACTCCTATGGCTCCTGGGACATCCTCCCATGGACCTTACAATTGTGGCCTAAGAGCTGGGAAGGAAGAAAAAGGTTTTCTGCTCAAAAAGAACAAGAACTCTATGGGATGCTTCTTCTTAGGGCTTTGAAGTCAGTATATGTCAGCCAGCTGCCCAGAGCTCACAGGCATTTGCTATTTTAGAAATTATACAAAATGAAGGCATTGCAAAGGCTTGGGAACACATAGCCTACAATCTACTCTTTCTAAGACCTCTCTTCAGGCAAGGGGGACTAGAGCAGGGGTGGAGGAAACAGCATCCCATAGGTCATGCATGACCCCAAGGCCATTTTTGAGCATAATGTAATGGCTTAAGTGTTCGGTAAGACACTGGGAGGCCAGGATTCGAATTCTTAGTGGGCCACAGAAACCTGCAGGGGGTCCCCCTCCTCTCCATCCATGCCCAGGGCGAGTGATCCAGGCATGGTGGGGGGTCGTTCAGCCTCCCCCCCCCCTTTTCCAGCCAGGCTGCCGCTTACGTCACAGATGATTGACAGGTGGTTCTCAAGCATCACTTTTTAGAAGTCAGATAGCTTTAAAAACTTCTGGCAGAGCATGGCTGGGACCTGGCTTGGACCAGGCTGATGGGTGGCAATTAAGCAGTGATTTAGCATGCGATAATCCCCACCTCCATCACTTGTCCCAGATCAAGCCTGGGAGGCTTGAAATGCTTTTAAAGTTCATGTGATAAGCCCCATCATAAAAATTGTGAAGGTGGGCTGGAGAAACACATACAGTACTTCTAGTGCTAGGTAGCAGCAGCATGTCTGTAGTACTCAATGTAATAAAAATGGAGCTGGGAAAGAGTGTGATTCTTCTATAGCTGACCCTTCTACAGCTATGCATGCCTGCCTAAAACAGGCAAGGTCAATAGAAGCTGCCTCCAGAATACCAACCTGGGTATATGTGAACAGCAAAACAGAGAG
>NW_024831394.1:0-798 GCF_019175285.1 Sceloporus undulatus
GGATCAGTATATAGTGAGCAAAAAAGCAGATAATGAGGCAAATACTCAATTTCTCGAGCTCCACAAATACATAAACGGGAATCCGTAGGTGTGTGTGAATATCTACCATTGATCATGACTGAAGGCATTGTTTGAAAACGAAGAGCTGTAAAAGCCTGCCTAAGCTTTGGGAATGTAAGCTTCCCTAGGTAAACAGCCATCTGATGGTCCAATTTATGTAATCTAAACCATTTGGAAAGTTTTGAATTGTTAATAGCCAGTCTATCCAGATACACATCATGGTTAAAAATGTATTCACGAAGCTTCTCTCTTGAATTCCGGGTAGAAAGATTTTCAGTTAGAGCAGAATATGATTCAAGCAACCTATGGTATCTTAAACTCCAGACTTTGCAACTTGGTAAATGTTGGAAACACAACTTAGAAAAAATCTTAACCGGAGAATCTATTACAGATCTCCAGTAGTTAAATAAAGCAAAATGAATACGAGCTCTGATGGAGAGGAGGCCGACCTCAGCCCGAACCAAAGCTGCAGGCGTGCCAGGTGAAAATAAGAGCACTTTCTTGAAAAATGTATTCTGGATGGCCTCCAGTTTGACCAGTTGGGAATCATCCCATCCCCACACAGCAGCGCCATAAAGGATCTGAGCTATGACTTTACTCTGAAATATTTTTAAAGCTGGTGCGACCAGATGACCTGGTTGTAGAATCTAAGGATTGCTCCAATAGATCTCACAGCCATTGCTCTACTAGCTTCTATGTGGGACTTCCAGGAGAGGTTTTCTGTAAAATAGATGCCAA
>NW_024831394.1:898-1373 GCF_019175285.1 Sceloporus undulatus
GGATCAGTATATAGTGAGCAAAAAAGCAGATAATGAGGCAAATACTCAATTTCTCGAGCTCCACAAATACATAAACGGGAATCCGTAGGTGTGTGTGAATATCTACCATTGATCATGACTGAAGGCATTGTTTGAAAACGAAGAGCTGTAAAAGCCTGCCTAAGCTTTGGGAATGTAAGCTTCCCTAGGTAAACAGCCATCTGATGGTCCAATTTATGTAATCTAAACCATTTGGAAAGTTTTGAATTGTTAATAGCCAGTCTATCCAGATACACATCATGGTTAAAAATGTATTCACGAAGCTTCTCTCTTGAATTCCGGGTAGAAAGATTTTCAGTTAGAGCAGAATATGATTCAAGCAACCTATGGTATCTTAAACTCCAGACTTTGCAACTTGGTAAATGTTGGAAACACAACTTAGAAAAAATCTTAACCGGAGAATCTATTACAGATCTCCAGTAGTTAAATAAAGCAA
>NW_024831395.1:0-1373 GCF_019175285.1 Sceloporus undulatus
GTTCACTCATGTTCAACTTGTGGTCTACTTGGACTCCCAGATCCCTTTCACATGTAGTTTAATTCAGCCAGGTGTCCCCCATCCTATATCTGTGCATTTCATTTTTCTGCCCTAAGTGCAGTACCTTACATTTCTCTGTGTTGAATTTCATTTTGTTAGCTTTGGCCCAGTTTTCTAGTCTATTCAGGTCATTTTGAATTTTGATCCTGTCCTCTGGGCTATTAGCTATTCCTCCTAATTTGGTGTCATCTGCAAATTTGATAAGTACGCTCCCAATCCTGTCATCCAGGTCATTGATAAAGATGTTGGATAACACTGGTCCCAGGACAGAGTTACAAAAAGCAAATGGGTCTTCGAATAGATCAAGCCTGGAATCTCTTCCTGGAAGCCAAGGCCTGTTACAGACTGCCAAAATAAAGCTGCTTCGAGTCTCTTTGGAGGTATGCTGTTTAAATGATGCATGGGTCCTAAGAGTCCGGAGGTCACGCCAAAGCCACACTCCATTCCTAAGCACTGGAATGCAGCTTTGGTGCAGCTTCCGGATTCTTAGGATGCATGAATCATTTAAACAGCATACCTCCAAGGAGACCCGAAGCAGCTTTATTTTGGCAGTCTGTAACTAAATTGAAGCTGTCATACTTTGACCACATCATGAGAAGGCATGACTCACTAGAAAATATAATAGTGCTAGGAAAGGTAAAGGGATGTAGAAAGAGAGGAAGGCCACATGACAGATGGATAGACTCAGAGAGGTCACAGGCATGGATTTGCAGGAATTAAGCAGAGCAGTAGGATATAAGGGTTGTTGGAGATGTCTCCATGAATCCCTGAGTCAACTCAAAGGCAGTTAACAACAACAATATTATTATATACACAGAGACGCACAGACAGACAACATTTTGTGTGCGTGTGTGAGTGATTTTTTTTCATTTATTTTTGAAGGGTTTTTTGTTTTTTGTGGAAACTGGTTCAGCTGCACCATTTGCAGTTTTGCACCACATGGTCCCTGGTAAATCTGGCAATGGAAAATGGTTAATCCAGCCCTTGACAGTGTCAGTAGGAGTGGGTTGACCAAAGAGTGAAAAATGGGAGGCATCTTGCTAGGTCAGAATAATATCACACATACTGCCATTAGCCCAAAGGGCAGATAACATGAATACTTTTGTCCTAGCTGGGCTTGCTCATAAGGAAAAAAATATAACTCATTTTGGCTACAGGAAGGTAGTCTCACAGACTGAATGTATGTGCTAGCTGCAGAGCATTATTTTTCAAGCTTACATGGTCACCACTGATAACAAAGAGCCTTGGTTGCCATGGCTTCCTCTCCAAACAACCTCTTTCACTTTGTGAACCTAGTATATTTTGGTTTTGTT
>NW_024831396.1:0-1373 GCF_019175285.1 Sceloporus undulatus
TTCATGTTATTGTGCGAAAGGTTACTACACACATATGCTGGCATTCCGATCGCACTCCGAATGCAATCATGCATCAGTCCACACTTAAGCAAGTTCAGTGAACTAGGGAATTCACAAATCCTATTCCCAGGCAACTTCACATTCAATTCGGTGTTTGGTGTGATATGCATGTCTGGTGTGGCTCTAGTGTTCCTCCTGCATCGGTTCCCATGATCCTCTATTCCCTGGCAGCTGGGAGGAAAAACAGCTATTTTTGACAGAGGAAAGAGTGGCTCTCCTTTAGACGCCCTGCAAGCTCTCTCTCTCTCTCTGGCTTACTCTATTCCCTTGTGCCCCTTTTTAATCTTCCTTCCTTCCTTCCTTCCTTCCTTCCTTCCTTCCTTCCTTCCTTTCTTCCTCCAGGGCCAGGGGGCCTCTAAAAGAGAGACAGAGTTTTTCTTCTTCTTCCCTTCTTCTTCCTCCTTTGGGGGAGGATGGAGTGGGGCATCCTGGGGAATGGGGCATTGCTCTGGGCTCACAACCACTCCCTAATTCCATAGCCTTGAGCTGCAAAGAGTTAAAGCCGGGCCAAACTGGGTTATTTCTCCAGTGTGGATGCAGCCTTAGTTGCCAGCTCTGGTTCCTGCACAGACCCTTCATCATATTGGTCCCACTCCTTGGCGAAGTGGGGCTCTTCCCCATTCTCCTTCCACCCCCCCCCACCTCCCCAAAGGCATGACCTTCCTCTGCCCTACTTCAGCCTGTGGCTCAATTCACCCTCCCTCTCTCAATTCAGGAGGGGGGTTGCTGTCAGAGGGATAGTCTGGGGAGTTAGGGAGGGAAAGAGACAGGGGCAGGCTCCCTTCATCCCAAGGGGGCTAGTTGGAACTGAGACCCCCCCTCAGATCCCCAACTGGGATTCAAAGGGGGGCTCCTCCACCTCTTTCCCACCACATAAAGGGCACCAAGGTTCTCCCTCTCCCCATGTTCCTTCTCTCCTCCTCTTCCTCTCTTGCCTGGGCCTCTCTTTTCCTTTGCTTTCATCCTTTAAGAAGTAATGAATGAACAAGTAATGTGAATTGTGTAATAACGTGACATAAGGGGTAATGAATGAACAAATACCGTGAAACAAGGCAAAACCACAGGAACCAGAGACAAGCCCCGCCAGAAGTGTAAAAAGGTCACGATCAGATTCTGCCCTTACTGCACGTGTGCAGGGATGCTAATTTGAATTCTAGACTATGAAGGGTACATGACCTGGATGACAGAATTGGGAGCATACTTATCAAATTTGCAGATGACACCAAATTAGGGGGAATAGCTAATACCCCAGAGGACAGGATCAAGAGTCAAAATGACCTGAATAGACTAGAAAGCTGGGCCAAAGCTAACAA
>NW_024831397.1:0-627 GCF_019175285.1 Sceloporus undulatus
ATTGTCGGATCATAACCCATTGCAATTGAAACTAAATTTTGGACCAAGAACGGAATATAATTGGAGACTAAATTCAAATTTATTGTTGAATGAGGAACTGATTAAAGAATTAAATATAGTCATAGATAATTATTTTTCAGATAATTTGGATAAAGGGACCTCGATACAGATGGTATGGGATGCCCATAAGGCGGTGATCAGAGGTTGGTTGATTCAAAAAGCAGCCAAAATTAAGAAAAGAAGGGAAGATAAACTTAACAAATTGAATGGAGAATTAAAGAAAAAAGAAGAAATTTTAAAGAAACAACCAAAAAACAAGAATGTACTGATAGAGATTAAATATTTACAAAAGCAGATATCAATATTATTAATTGAGGAGATGGAAAAAAATTGAAATTCCTAAAACAAAGACATTTTGAATCAGCTAATAAAACAGGTAAGTTATTAGCATACCAAATTAGAAAAGAAAAAGACAAAAGACAAATCACGGTAATAAAGGAAGGGGGGAAATCATATACAAACCAAAATAGTATAAAAAAAAATATTTGTGCAATATTTTAAAGATTTGTTTAAAGATCCTATAGTGAACAAGAATAAAATTATATCCTATCTGGAATCCCAAAAATT
>NW_024831397.1:727-1373 GCF_019175285.1 Sceloporus undulatus
TACAAAAGCAAATATCAATATTATTAATTGAGGAGATGGAAAAAAAATTGAAATTTCTAAAACAAAGGCATTTTGAATCTGCTAATAAAACAGGTAAATTATTAGCATACCAAATTAGAAAAGAAAAAGCAAAAAGACAAATCACGGTAATAAAGGAAGGGGGGAAATCATATACAAACCAAAATAGTATAAAAAAAATATTTGTGCAATATTTTAAAGATTTGTTTAAAGATCCCATAGTGAACAAGAATAAAATTATATCCTATCTGGAATCCCCAAAATTAAAAAAATTAACGGAAGAACAAAGACAAATATTGAACCAACCAATAATAATGGCAGAGTTGATTGAGGCAATAAATAAAAGTAAACTTGGGAAATCTCCTGGTCCGGATGGCTTTCTGAATTAATATTATAAAAAATGTCAGAATCATATAAGAGATCCTCTTTTACGAGTAATGACTGAAATACAAAATGGAAATATTCCACAGACTTGGGCACAATCGGATATTACGTTGATACCTAAGGAAGAGAAAGATCCAACTCTTGTAAAGAATTACAGACTAATAGCTCTACTGAACACTGATTATAAATTATTCGTTTCAATATTGGCAACAAGATTAAAGAAAGTATTGAAAATATGGATTAA
>NW_024831398.1:0-1373 GCF_019175285.1 Sceloporus undulatus
CGATGCCCTCCACTCCCCTTGGCCAAGAGGTCTTCTGTATGCATTTCCACTGATGGTAATGATATCACGATGCCTCCAAAAGCGAAGAAGCTAAAAGTCATCAATCATTCTTGTGGCTCCTCATTGGCCAAGAAGGGCGTGTTTTCCAGAGATGTCTCAACTGGCCGAGGACCACTTCCGTCTTCCACTACGCAAAGACCTCCTATCACAAGGTCAAGTAAGATCCGGGGTGGCAAAACCTTCAATCGTGAAAATTGAAAGGCGGCTCTTAATAAAAGATGGCCTTTCTCCCCGGGTGGTTGATACTATCATTCAGTCTCGTAGATATTCTACTCCTAGGATTTACTAAAATTCCTATCGATCCTCGATTGGTGTGCCTTCAACAATACTTCACCCTCGACAGTCTCAGTTGACACTCTACTCCTATACCTCCAATATGGCCTTGATAAGGGGCTCAGACCCAATACCTTGAAGAGACAGGTTTCCACTATTGTGTCCTCACTCCCACCAAAATCATCATCCAAATTGTCTAACCACATTTATGTTAAAAAGTTTTTGAGAGCGGCGGCTCTCATTAAACCACCTACATTACATAGATATCCGAACTGGGATCTTCACATTGCTCTTCAGTCCTTTGAATCACTAAAGTTTCTGACTTGGAAGACTCTTTTCCTCACAGCTATCATTTCGGCCCAAAGGATCTCTGAACTAGGAGCCCTTTCAACCAGACAAGAGTTATGTATATTCAGGAAAGACTCTGTTTTGCTTCGTCTAGATCCTTCCTTTATGCCTAAGGTTAATACGACCGTTCATAGATCTCAAGAAGTTATCTTACCCTCCTTTGTTCCAGATCCAAAAAAACAAGCTGAGAAGACATGGCATACCCTAGATGTACGCAGGGCCTTACGCATTTATATCAAACGCACCAGGACTTGGCAAAAATCAGATCATTTATTTGTGTCATTCAACAACACTTACCTGGACAGAATGGTCTCTTCATCTACATTGTCCAGATAGATCCGTTCTTGTATTTCCAAGTGTTATGCAGTTTCAAAAACAACTCTTCATAGAAAGGTCACTGCTCATTCCACTCGTAATGCCGCCACGTCCGCTGCCCTGGCCACAAACGCCCCATTGTCCGATATTTGTAGGGCAGCCACTTGGTCTTCTCCGCCAAGATTTATCCGTCACTACTGTATTGACACCTTCCAATCGGCTGAGGCTTCTTTCGGTCCTGCCCTCCCGAGACTGAGGATTGTTTCCCGGTACCGGGGGGACCAGTTATACACTTAAAGGTTAGTTGTGGAACAAACTCCCCCGGAGTGCAGTGGAGTCTCCTTCCTTGGAGGTCTTAAAGCAGAGGCTGGATGGCC
>NW_024831399.1:0-1373 GCF_019175285.1 Sceloporus undulatus
TGTCAGTAAAGTGGGGATCATCTGTACTTCTTTCTCTCATATGTTGCATGAATGTGTATTACTCAGCTAGGATTAATCTGATACCACAGTAATTACAGCCTTGGAGATAAGTTTGTAGAATCAATCGAAATCAGTTGTCTTCTGGACAAACTGGAACATGCTCAAAGAATGGCAAAAAAAGTTGGTAAATGGTCTGTCAGTCCTAAGAAGAATGGTTGAGGGAACCTGGGTTGCTGTGCGCTGGCACTGAGCCCAGGCATGATCAGGTCTCTTGCTTACATTTAGCAATAGCTGTAGCCACTTTCTGGTCTGTTGAGATAGCCATATTGTTTTTCCATTGTCTTAATCCTCAAAAGCCTGGTCCAGCCAGAGATCTGGGCCATGGGAATTTTGTCCCTTTGTCCCCTCTTGGATGGAACTGGGTATGTTTAGCTTGGAGAATAAAGGACTGAAAGATGAATCATTAGCCATTTTCAACTGTTTTAAGGATTGACACATAAAAGATGGAGCAAGCTTCTTTGCTGATGCTGCAAAGGGCAAGCCATAAATCAAAGGATTCAGATTACAAGAAAGGAAATTAAACTAAATGTTAGAAAGAACATTCTGATGGTAAGAGATGTTGAAGAGTGGAACTGATTGTCTCAGTGTGTGGTGTGCTCTTCCTCATTAGAAATTTTTAAATAGAGGGCAGGTGGATATCTGTTAGGGATGCATTAGACCCTTGGGATGCCTTCCAAATCTATAGTTCTATGACTTTTTGCTTTTTTTGCTAGGCTTAGGGGCAAAAACAGATAAGTGGAGCAGTCACAGGTATGGTAAACTGGGGGCATAGAGCTAGGATCTTTATTGGGTGAACAGAGACAGAAATGAAATGAGGAACAGAACTGTTGTATTGATCAATATAAAGGAGGCTTAAAGGAAATTGCACCAGGGGCAGAATTTGGTGGGGTAGTGTCCTCATTTGAGCATCCCACCCCATTGCTGTGTTAAAATGTTTTGCCCATTCAGATATAAAGAAATGTGCAAGGTGAAGTGAAAGCTACCTCTCCTTTTGTTCCACCTGACTCTATGTCATTGTTTTCAGTAACTGCAATCCTTTTTAATTCCTGCCTAGCTCATGCCTGGTACCAAAACCGGAATGAAGAACAGCTGCTTACAAGCAAGGCCAGGCCAGGCCAGGGGAAATCAGACTTTGATACAGAAGTTGTCTTACATGCCTACTTTGGCTCTAACAGGTCTGTGATTTGGCCATGGTTCAGCATGCAGAGGGAACTCACATAATTAAACATTTCTCCAAACAATATTTCCCACCACATGCTTGAAACAGAGAGAGAGAAAGAGAAAGCAAAAGAGAGAAAGAGAGAGGATGGGGG
>NW_024831400.1:0-524 GCF_019175285.1 Sceloporus undulatus
GTTAGAATAGTTATGGGAATTATAGCTTTTGCAATGTGTGGGATTTTGGCTTAAGGAAGTTGGTGTCAGAATCCACCTTCAGTTAGGTGTTCGGGTGTCTTCTGCCAGATAGATAGATGGGTAGATAGATGGGTAAATAGATGGATAGATAGATAGATAGATAGAGAGAGAGAGAGAGAGAGATAGATAAATAGATAGATAGATAGATAGATGGATAGAATAACCGACAGACAGTCAGACAAGCAGACAGATAGATGGATAGAAGAATAGACAGATGAATAGATAGATAGATAGATACATCACCAAACAGGCAGCAACCTTGGAACGAGGGGGAAAGGGTTCCATGGGGAACGAGTCGGATGGTCACGTAGGACATGGCAGCAGGTAATTTATGAGGGGCTATTGAGAATCTGAGCCAAGCCGGTATACAGCCTTGGATCTCGGCGCCATAGGAAGCCAGGAACCAAATGGTCAAAACCTCCCTCCTTACTTTTACAGATCAAAGAAAGGGGTTTACATCAAAG
>NW_024831400.1:624-1373 GCF_019175285.1 Sceloporus undulatus
ACATTATATTTGTCAATAACGAATACAAAAATATATTTTCAATCCAGTGATCTTATTTCTAAAATTTGTCTGTCAATATGTCTCTATGTTTTCAAGTTGGATTTTGTTAAGTTTAGGTTTTAATTGCCAATAGTATAGATAATTGCTTTGGGTTGTCAATTTGGCTGGGGATTGTGGGTTGTGGTATAGGTTAGATAGATGGGAGGTTGGGATTTGTTGCAGCTCGTTAGAATAGTTATGGGAATTATAGCTTTTGCAATGTGTGGGATTTTGGCTTAAGGAAGTTGGTGTCAGAATCCACCTTCAGTTAGGTGTTCGGGTGTCTTCTGCCAGATAGATAGATGGGTAGATAGATGGGTAAATAGATGGATAGATAGATAGATAGATAGAGAGAGAGAGAGAGAGAGATAGATAAATAGATAGATAGATAGATAGATGGATAGAATAACCGACAGACAGTCAGACAAGCAGACAGATAGATGGATAGAAGAATAGACAGATGAATAGATAGATAGATAGATACATCACCAAACAGGCAGCAACCTTGGAACGAGGGGGAAAGGGTTCCATGGGGAACGAGTCGGATGGTCACGTAGGACATGGCAGCAGGTAATTTATGAGGGGCTATTGAGAATCTGAGCCAAGCCGGTATACAGCCTTGGATCTCGGCGCCATAGGAAGCCAGGAACCAAATGGTCAAAACCTCCCTCCTTACTTTTACAGATCAAAGAAAGGGGTTTACATCAAAG
>NW_024831401.1:0-409 GCF_019175285.1 Sceloporus undulatus
GCAGGGCATTCCCTCCCCTTCATCGGAGAAGGAGGAGGATGAAGGATTCGGGGGAAAGAAGGGGGCATGGAGGGAAGCATCGGAAGGAGGAGGAGGAGAAAGCAGGAGATGGGGGAGAGAAGGGGGCAATGGAGCAAAGCATCAGAAGGAGGAGGAGGAGGAAAAGAAGGCAGGAGCCGGGGGAGAGAAGGGGACCATGGAGGGAAGCATCAGAAAGAGGAGGAGAAGGCAGGAGCTGGGGGAAAGAAGGGGGCCATGGAGGGAAACATCAGAAGGAGGAGTAGGCAGGAGCCGGGAGAGAGAAGGGGGCCATGGAGGGAAGCATCAGAAGGAGGAGGAGGAGGTGGAGGAGGCAGGAGCCGGGGGAGAGAAGGGGGCCATGGAGGGAAGCATCAGGAGGAGGAGGAGG
>NW_024831401.1:509-1373 GCF_019175285.1 Sceloporus undulatus
GGGGGAGAGAAGGGGGCAATGGAGCGAAGCATCGGAAGGAGGAGGAGGAGAAGTCAAAAGCCGGGGGAGAGAAGAGGACCATGAAGGGAAGCATCAGAAGGAGGAGGAGGAGAAGGAGAATGCAGGAGCCGGGAGAGAGAAGGGGCCATGGAGGCAAGCATCAGAAGGAGGAGTAGGAGAATGCAGGAGCTGGGAGAGAGAAGGGGCCATGGAGCGAAGAATCAGAAGGAGGAGGAGGAGGATTGCCAAGGAAAATTGGGCTGTGGAGCCAAGAGGAAGGAGCCTCTCTTATTTTTATTTTTGACAGTCTATGCGCATGATTTTTTGGGTGACATAGAACGTGTATGCTTGTGCTATTTTCATTTCCTCTTGCTCCTGGAACAGCACCTTATAAGAGGCTGTATTATTATTATTATTATTATTATTATTATTATTATTATTATTATTATTTGTGTTATATGCAGATGCTACAATTAGAATGTGTGTGCTACATTTCCCTTTCATTTCCTCTTGCTCCTGGAATTATTTGTTTAAAATGCGAATGCTACAATGCCAATGTTTCAAATGTTTCCCTTTCAATTTAGGAAATTGATACTAATTGAATGCTTTTGCTTTTGCTACACACAAGACACACACCAGAAGTTTTTAGATTTGACAGCATATGCGCACCCTTCTCGCTAGTTTAAAAAAAAAGGAAGGGAAGCCCCCACCTGCTTAGCCAATGGCTGCAAGAAACGACACCTTTTACAAAAGATGAACTAATTTGATTGACAGCAGAGGACTCTTCCTTTTAAACCGGGTAAAGAGCTGCAATGGCGTTCCGGGGTTAAATACTCCGATTAATATATTTCATAGTCAGCACTT
>NW_024831402.1:0-1373 GCF_019175285.1 Sceloporus undulatus
CTCCCTGTTGAAATTCCTTTTGTTAGTTTTGGCACAGCTTCTTGACCAATTCAGGTCATTTTAAATTTTGATCCTCTCCTCTGGGGTATTAGCTATTCCTCCTAATTTGGTATCATCTGCAAGTTTGGCCTCTATTATTTCATCCAAGTCATTGATAAAAATGTTGAATAGCACTGGGCCAAGGACATGAGTACAGCGGGCCCTCCCCTTACGTGGGGTTCCATTCCAGATCCTCCCACATAAGGGGAAATCTGCATATGCTCGTGCCTCATTGGAAACAATAGGGTGCGTTTTCAAGTCCCAGGGTGGCGCGCATGTCATGACCATGTGCACCATTGCTTTAATTGCAGGGCAGCTTCTGCTTAAGCCAGAAGCTGCATATAGTGTGCCTGCGTATGGTGCGGGCGCACTGTATATAGAGAGATTCCAGGAATCAAATGATATAAAAAAAATTTCTGTGTTTCCTCCTACTTCTTTGGATGAACTATCTACACTTCTAAACTCTTGCAAACCTGCAACCTGTTCTCTTGATCCAATTCCTACTCATCTTCTAATTTCTGTAGCTCCCTCTTTTCTGCCCTCGCTTCCCCATATCTTCAATCTCTCTCTCTACAGGCTCCTTCCCGTCGGACTTCAAACATGCTCTCATTTCCCCAATTCTGAAAAAACCTTCCCTTGACCCCTCCTCTTTGTCTAGATATCGTCCGATTTCTCTTCTTCCCTTTCTTTCTAAAGTTTTGGAATGGGTTGTTTATTCTCGCTGTCTTGAGTTTCTCAAAGCCAACTCCATTATTGATCCCTTTCAGTCTGGTTTCCGCCCAAGGCATTCTACAGAGACAGCTCTCACCAAGATCTCGAATGACCTTTTACGGGCCAAGGCTAATGGCCTTTACTCTGTTCTCATCCTTCTTGATTTGTCGGCAGCTCCTTTGACACCGTTGATCATTGTCTTCTAGTTGATATACTTTCTGACCTTGGATTCTCAGACTCTGTTCTCGACTGGTTTAGATCTTATTTGTCTGGCAGATCTTTTGCAGTGGTTGCAGGTGGTCAGACTTCATCCTCTGTTCCCTTATTTGTTGGAGTTCCCCAGGGCTTTGTTTTTGGCCCCCTTCTGTTTTCTCTCTACACACTGTCCTTAGGTAAACTCATCACCTCTTTTGATTTTTCCTACCATCTGTATGCCGAAGAGATCCAGTTGTATCTTTCCACCCCTGACCTTTCTCCAAGGCTTGAACAGCAAGTTTCATCTTGTCTCGCAGCTGTCTTGCAGTGGATGCGCCATCGGTGTTTGAAGCTCAACATGTCCAAGATGGAGGTTCTTGTCTTTCCACCTAAGTCCACCCTTCAACACTCCTTTTCTGTCTCTGTGG
>NW_024831403.1:0-933 GCF_019175285.1 Sceloporus undulatus
TGGGGTTCTCTTGCCAAGATTTGTTCAGAAGGGGTTTGCCTTTGCCAGCTGAGATAGCATGACTTGCCCAAGGTCACTATGATGATCCCTGTGGTCCAAGCAACCCAAACAGTGGCCCTGTCTTGGCACTTAATCCCAGCAGATCCTTTATTTCCCCCTAAATCTCCTGTTCTCGGTTCACATTCCCTGCGAAGTTGAATGAGACTCTTGGAGAACTTCGAATCACGCTGCCACCACCCAGTGAATTTATAATAACCTTTCCTTAACACACACTGGGACTTGTTAAGGATTTATAGTTCCCTTCCCTTTCTAAACTAAGCAAGCGATAACCAAACTAAGACACATGTAAAGAAATGTAGGAATAGTAGATACTTTTAAAGAAAACATTTATTCTATTAACAAAAATAATATAAATCATACAAGGTCTTTTGACCCTGCGGGTACAATAGGTATAGTTATCAGATATTCATTTCAAGCAAGCCAACAGAAACAAAATTAATAAGGCCTAAGCGTTCTAACTGACATATTCCTAAGTAACTGATACAGAGATGGAATCTTTGGCCTAGATGGGTTTGAGATGTAGTTACTGGCCTTGGCCTAGCACAGACTATCTCCCTGAAGTATGCCTTTTAGTAATAATAATAATAATTTGTTTTATTTATATACCGCTATTCCAAAGATCATAGCGGTGAACAGCAAGTAAGCTAATTAGCCCCCCCAACAGTCTGGGTACTCATTTTAGCGACCTTGGAAGGATGCAAGCCTGAGTCGAGCTTGGGCCCTTTTGTTGGTCTTGAACTCGCAACCTTGTGGTTTTGAGTGAATGGCTGCAGTACAGGCATTTAACCACTGCGCCACCAGGGCTCAACACTGCAGTTTTGACACAAGCTCAACACTGCAGTTTTCCCCAACCAGCACACCCCCCCCCCCCCC
>NW_024831403.1:1033-1373 GCF_019175285.1 Sceloporus undulatus
CATCAAGTGAGAGACTCTCACTCCAGACTCCCCACTGCAGAAGCTCCTCCAAATGACCTCAGAGGCCTTTTATATCCCTATGTTGGAAGCTTCCGGAAGAAACTCTCCCTCCTGCTCACTGATTGGCCAAGTGGGCCTTCCATCATCTGTGATGTAATTACAGTGCTCCCTCGGGTTACGAAATTAATTCGTTCCGCGGCTAATTTCGTAACCCGAAAAACCTTCGTAACCTGAATTGCCATAGGCGCTAATGGAAAAAAAAGCCGCGGCTCCGCCGCAGCTCCATTGAAAACAGCGCCGAGGTTTTTTCGTAACCTGAAAAAACCTTCGTAAGCCGAAA
>NW_024831404.1:0-418 GCF_019175285.1 Sceloporus undulatus
TTGGGGTCAGACCAGATGCTCTCAGGGTCAGTTTTGGGTTTTGGAATAATTTAGGTTTCAGAAGTCCAGAGAAAGGAGACTCAGACTCTACTCTGTGCATTTCTCCTGAGAATGGACTCATGTTTTCAAAAACAGTCATTTCTGGATTTTTGCAACAACAAAAAAGAGGAGGGTCTGTGATGCAAAAAGCAAGAGGCTTTCTTCTAGCCTTGTTTTTTCTCTTTTTAAAAGACAAATAGAATAAAATACAGTTAGCTGGCCCTTTTTCAGCATGTCAATGGGGATGCTTTGATGGCGAGTTCCTGCATGGCAGAATGGGGTTGGACTGGATGGCCCTTCGTGGGGTCTCTTCCGACTATGATTTTATGATTAATTAATTAATATATGGAATCAATCTAAGATGATGAATCGGGGCTGT
>NW_024831404.1:518-1373 GCF_019175285.1 Sceloporus undulatus
CACAGACTGCTGGGAACTGCAATCTAATAAGGCTGCACATTGCAGAAATAATCCAGTTAAACAATACTTTAAAGCTATGGAAAATCCTGGGATTTGTAGTATGTTGTGCCACCAGAGCTCTCTGACAAAGAAGACTAAATGTCTCACAAAACTACAATATCCAGATATTGTTGTTGTTGTTGTTGTTATTTTCTTATATCCCACCTTTCTCCCAATATACAGACTCAAGTTGATGATTTTCCATAGCATTAATCTATAGTATATCTTTCTACAATGTAGATGGACACCTCCATTACATAATTTGTTGAGGATGCTTTGACTGGGAGTTCCTGCATGGCAGAATGGGGTTGGACTGGATGGCCCTGCCTTGGGGTCTCTTCCAACTCTATGATTCCATGATTCTGTAGCACTCTGAGCCTACTGTGATTTTAATAGTTTTTAAATGTATAAAGGTATAAAGTCTTATAATGTAAGCCATGCACCGATGGACTATTGCACTATAATTTTTTATTGATTGATTGTATACCCTGCCTTTCTCCCAAAATAGGATTCTCTTAAAGGGGTTTGTTTAATATAAAAAGAAAGGAACGTATAATGGTTTGGAATTAAAAATTATGGTAGATAGATAGATAGATAGGTAGGTAGGTAGGTAGGTAGGTCGGTCTTGGAATTAAAAGGTGTGTGTGTGTGTGTGTGTGTGTATCTCAAAATTAAAAATCCCTCTTGGAAGTGGGAATGAAATGTGTGGATGCAGCCTAGGTTCTTAGCTCAGCTAAGAAGTTGGAATACAGTGTCTCAAAGCATGAGTAGAGTGTCTCTGAGCATGAACAGAGTGGCTGCCGCTCATTGCTCGAG
>NW_024831405.1:0-1373 GCF_019175285.1 Sceloporus undulatus
GTGCAAAATATTTGCTCGGTCATAAGCTTAGCAGATGCAAACCAGATGTAACTTTTGCATGATATAAACAGCTGTATATTTTGTATTTGACTAATGCAAATGGGAAGAGTAGAAGAATTTCCTTCCCATTCTCTCCCCCCCCCCAAATAATTCAGCGAAATTTGTAAAATTCATCATATTTGTATGGGTGAGTGGGAGGAAAAGAACATGAGGGAGAAAGATTTCTCAATCTTGCTAATTATTTTATGTAAAACAAATGAGAATATGGGCAAAGAGTTTTTCTTGACAGGCTTTTGATGCTGTTTTATTTTTCATAAACAAGAAATTAGAGGATAGTGGGAATCAGAAATAGCCCAGTATTTCCATTTAAACAGATGCAGCAAGAGACACAGCTGGCCCCACAAGCTGCCAGATCTCTCCAGAATTCTTGATTTGGATTTATCAGGATGTAGCCTGAAAAATGGTATCATCATACACACTCAGAGAAAATTCATTCTCAGAAAATTGATCTTTATGAAGCTAAAGCAGCTACAACCATGAACAAGAGAAAGATAAGAGACTTGGGAGAGTAATTTTTTTTTTACAAAATAAATAAATCAATAAATAATGGGAGTGGAGGATAAAATAGTTCATGCTTAGAAGCTGTGAAAGACTGACAACTTAATTTGTGGAATGGTGAAATAAAAATGTTTTGAGCAGATGGAATTTCCTGAAAGTATGATAAAGCAAAATTGGATCATCAAGACCTGTATGTAATTGAGCATGTTCAAGAGTTATGAATCAGAACTGTCCTAAATGATTAAACACTTTTGTAGTTTATTCATTTATTTTATATATCACATTTCTCCTGGAACCCAAGGTAGCTCACAGAAGGAAAATCAATTCAAATTGGCCAGGGTAATTTTAAAAACATAAAATTGTCACAATTAAAACAATAGAAAATTATTTAAAAATATGCAAAGGTTAAAAATAAATAAAGCACATACCTCAATAAACTGTCTCTATTACACAGTTCCATATTAAAATCCTTCTTAACAAAAAAGGTTTTGGCTACCAGTGAAAGGAAAGCAGGAGGGAGGCAGCTTAGTTTCTCACCAAAGGGTGTCTTCCTGAAGCAATACTGTGATGGTGAGACTTAGAGGAAGGCTTCCACTGAGTTCTTGCAGGTTTGTATGAAGAGACAGGTCCTTCAGGAGGTCTGGACCTAAGCCAAGGTAAGCCCTCCAGGAATAAGAAAGGCTTCACATTATCTATTTTATGCATGCCTATTTGGGACTAAGCTAACACATGGAAAAGATGGTGCTTGTTAAATTTTACTCAAGGATGGTTTTTATTTTTGTTCACTTAGGCGCGTTACAGACAGGCATAAGGGA
>NW_024831406.1:0-359 GCF_019175285.1 Sceloporus undulatus
CATATTCTTCTTGAATAAGATTATTGAAGCCAGAGATTCCCATTCCACACAAAGGCAAGCATTTCCTCCAGCACTAGCCAGAGAACCTCAGTCAGGGCATTGACTATAACTCGGTGTGAGAGATAAGGAAGGGAGACGGCCCAGTGCCTGACTGGCCCAGGCCAGAAAGATGGCCAAGGGCATTGCCAGGAGGGTGTGGGGGGGCGTCACCTAGTGCGCTGCTGGGAAGGGGTGCTGAAGTTATGGGTCTGGCAAGAGAAAGCGAGCCTCGCCCTCTTCTGCTTGTCCAGCAGCTCCGCTGGACCCAAAAAGGCTGTGGAAGAGAGGGATGATTGATGAATGATTTGCACAAATATACT
>NW_024831406.1:459-1373 GCF_019175285.1 Sceloporus undulatus
CATTGCCAGGAGGGTGCGGGGGGTGTCACCTAGTGCGCTGCTGGGAAGGGGTGCTGAAGTTATGGGTCTGGCAAGAGAAAGCGAGCCTCGCCCTCTTCTGCTTGTCCAGCAGCTCCGCTGGACCCAAAAAGGCTGTGGAAGAGAGGGATGATTGATGAATGATTTGCACAAATATACTAGGAATGCCTCTGAGTGTGGCAGCTCTTCTCTGGCTCAGGCAAGGTCAAGCGTGAGGGTGGCAGGAACATGATCCTGGCAGAGATGCCAGTCCTGAGCTGATTGCCCAACAAATTTGGGGGCAAGTCACCCCCCACAAATTCCTTAAAACAGCCCAACCTTTCCAACAAGGATGGGAATCAGGTAGATTTTCAGATGTTGATGGACTGCAACTCTCACTCTCCCTCACCATTGGCCATGCTTGCTAGAAGCTGCTGGAAGCTGCAAATCCAGTTCTATCCAGAGGAATAGGTGATTCCGGCTCCTGTTCTCCGCTGCACCTCCCTCTCTCTTCCTCTTCTCCAAATGGGTACCTTCCAAATGTGTTGCCCTACAACTACATCTCACCAGAAGCACCTCAAATCTCACAGCCAATTGGCCCTACAAGACTCTGCAGGGAAGGTCTCTGGGAACTTTCCCCCTTTGGGGTTTGAAATGAAGTTGGCACTCCAGATGAGGGCTTGCCATGCCCTGCCGCCAGGAGCCAGGCCTGTCCTCTGAGTCTGAGGTGGAGGCTGAGATCCCAGGGACAAGCCAGGGCTGCAGCCACTGTCCAGATCCTCCGGAAGTAAGCCTGCAGCCAGTCCCAGGGTCAGGTTCCCAGCAGCAAGGTTTCCCTCCTCCTGAGCCAGATTGACTGGGGCCTACTCCCACAGAGAGACCCCAAGAAAAAGAGAGACAAGGGCATTCTCTATGGT
>NW_024831407.1:0-1373 GCF_019175285.1 Sceloporus undulatus
GGGGGGGGAGCCATAGAGGCCATGCTGACTGGGCCATTCAGACATCCATAGGAAATGGCTGACAACAGACCATCTTCCTTCTACAATTCCTATCTGTTGGGAATGCAGTGAAGTCACAAGGGGGAAAGGAAATGCCAAAACTGCAGGCCTCACTCAACCAACCCTTAAATATGCAAACAGGATGAATATTCATACGATCATATGTGAATGTGACAGCCAGCATGGCAGCAGAAAAAGGCTAATGCGATTCTAGGCTGCATCAATAGAGGTTTAGCATCTAGAATAGATCAAGGGAAGTCATAGTGCCTCTCTATTCTATTCTGCTTTGGTCAGGATCCACATGGAATATTGTGTCCAGTTCTGGGCAAAACAATTCAAAAAGGACATTGAGAAACTGGAGCCATGTGTCCAAAGGAGGGAGATTAAAATGGTGAAGGGTCTGGAAACCATTAAGCCCTATGAGGAGAGACACAGGGAGCTGGGGATGTTTAGCCTGGAGAAATAAAGTTAAGAGGTGATATGATAGCCCTGTTTAAATACTGTACTTGAAGGGATGCCATATTGAGGAGGGAGCAAGCTTGTTTTCTGCTGCTCCAGAGAACAGGACCCAATGGAGCAACGGATGCAAGCTTAGGAGGAACTTCCTGAGAGTAAGGGCTGTCAGACAGTGAATCACTTGGAGAGTAATGGAGTCTCCTTCCTTAGAGGTCTTTAAGCAGAGGCTGGATCTGTCAGGAATGCTTTGATTGAGATTTCCTGCATGGCAGAATGGGATTGGACCGAAAGAACCTTGAGGTCTCTTCCAACTCTCCAATTCCATGATTCTATGATAATAGTTTGAGTGTTGGACTAGCACTCTGAGTTCAAATCCTGGGAGATCTTGGGCAAGTCACTCTCTCTCAGCCTCACAGGAAGGCCATGGCAACCCCTGCTGAAGAAACATCCCACACAAAAAGAAACCCTGATAAGGCTCACCTCTGGGTTGCCATAATTCAGAAAGGACTTGAAGGCACACAACAACAATGTTAATATATGTATACATGTATATATGCATAATACATAACGTATAATATATACTACAGTGGCCTTCCATAATCACCATAAGAGCGATAACATCCTGCGATTAGTGAGCCAATTAACCTCTGTTGCGGGGATCAAAATTCGTGCTTTTGATTCAAGCTACAGCTAATGGCTTGTTTTTTTCGATGCTAAGGTTCGTTAATTGCCTTATCAAAGCCAGGATGTAGGTGTCACGCTCTTGTGGCAAATGGTCCTTCTGTTTATATTGCATACTTTTTGCATGCATTGTAGCTGGCTTTGTAACAGCATATCCTAAAAATCATCCCCTCCAACTGTCCCAATCTGGCAGAGAC
>NW_024831408.1:0-1373 GCF_019175285.1 Sceloporus undulatus
CAACTGTCACTGAGGAAGAGTCAGACAGTGTGTGCCTCAGAGTGGGTTGTTACTGGTGTGGATGGTGGAGGGTGTCGATGTATATAGTGTTGTACACAGTGGAACTTCTTATAGGAATAAAAGCCTCATCTGAGAGAAGATTAAAGTGTCTCTTTGCTCACTGAGAAAGTGACAGGTGTTTCTTCAGCTCACAAGCTACTGACTACAGTCAAGGTGGAGAATCTGGTGCCATACGTTAACGTGTTGCTTCACGTGCTGCACAACATAGCAACGTCAAAAGTGTTTTAACATGGAGTATCTGTTGTGTAGGGGAGATGCAGTGAATCTATGCTAGGTCCAGGGGGCTTTGTTTGGTGAAGAGGGAGGAAGGGGATGCCCACCTCTGCATTGGCCCAAAGGAGGCATACGTCACCTGCGTATCTCACTAGCAGCATGCTGTTCTCTGTGTCTTTGAGTGATGCAGTGTTTCTTGACAAATCAAGCCTAACCCTAATCTCTTTTCTCAGGAACTTCATCTCGGTCTCCTTCTACACAGCTTTGGGGCATATTTTGCTGAAAGAGACCCAAGTGCACGGCCACCAGGACCCCCCCCCCTTCCCACCTAATGGCCAACACAGAGGCCAAGCGGAGAGAGTTGGGCTCCAAGAGAAAGAGGCTGTCGAAGTACAATAACTCTTTGGTGAGTTGACATCCTGACTATTAGTTTCATTTGTGTCACTGCTGGGCCAGCTGATGAAAGTGAGTGGAGAACATATTGTTCCAATTTGGCAGAGAAAGTCCTGGTTAATCCTCTGTCACCCTACTTTTTCAGGGGCTTTAAAAATGTCCCGGTTTCTCTCTTCTCCTCCCACTTTCCCACTTCCACTCAATGCTCTTGGGTTGCTGCAAAATGACTTCCAAGCAGTTTGCACCCCATCAACTCAAAAGGAGGGAGAGGAGAGGAGATAAGTTGCCAGCGTCTTCCCTTGCCAGGAGGCTGAGGCAGAAGCAAACTGCTGTGCCCTTCCTAGCTTGTGTGATCTGCCTCATAAATAATATTGGCCAGCCTCACCAGCTTCTGGTGTTGCTTTTCCTGTCTGTGAAATGTTGGGGATATGGGAGACCATCTCTGGATCTAAATTGGGGGTGGGCCCAGTGGCCTTCAAGTCCAGAGTCCTCCCCAGAACTGGTTTTTAAAAATGACATTTGCCTCCAAAATTTGGCAAGAAATGGCTAAAAGCACCATAATTCTTTTGTGGCTAAATGTACTATATGCGTTGGGATTATTAGTATCCTAATCCATCCTCAATATCCCAGCCATGGCCTAAATTACACTCGTCCCCCGGGTTACGAAATTAATTCGTTCCGCCGCCATTTTCGTAACCCGGAAGTCT
>NW_024831409.1:0-471 GCF_019175285.1 Sceloporus undulatus
TTCCTAAATTCCTTGCTCTCTCTTCTTGGTGGACTCTTATCTTTCTTCTTCTGAGGACTATCTTTCTTCTTTTGTGGACTTATCTTTTTGTCAAAGGAAAATACTCTCTCCAGGTATGACTTGGCTGAAATCTTAATACACACTGAAACTAACTAGACAGCATAAGACCCTGGGATTTTCCACAATCCTTGTCTTTCTTAAAGCTGTAGATTTCTATTACCCCTCTTAAACTGATACATAGAAAGCCTAATATAATCTCAACTAAATATATGTCTCAAGAGCATCAAAGATGCTCTGGAGGCATGACAACAATAATAATGTCTCTTGTCCACAAAACCACAGAGCCTTGTGAAAACTGAAAGACTAACAGAGATCCAAAACACACTGAATAAATAATCCAGTCTGGGACTGTTTAACTGCTCTGGCTCAATGCTAGGGAGTTCTGGGATCTGTAGTTTTGTGAGACATTTA
>NW_024831409.1:571-1373 GCF_019175285.1 Sceloporus undulatus
CCCCCCAGACAGAGCCCCATCCCCCCAGAGACAACTCCACCCCTCCCGAATAATGTTGTTTCCAATGCTATTGAAGTACCTGGGCCCCAAGGCCATGCCTTTCTCCAAAGATCCCCCTGCCCTCTTTTCTCATAATAACCCCCCCCAAGTACCTGGGGGGGCAGTGTTTTGTCCCAAGAGCAATGCTATGGACTTTGGGTGTAGCAAGGTCTCTGGTTCTCGGGATCACAGCCAGAACAAAAGACTTGTCCTCAAATTTCTTAAGTTTCCAAAAGCTTTACTGGTTATAAACACAAAAACATGAAACTGATCTCCTTTTTCTCAATAGTCCTTCCTAAATTCCTTGCTCTCTCTTCTTGGTGGACTCTTATCTTTCTTCTTCTGAGGACTATCTTTCTTCTTTTGTGGACTTATCTTTTTGTCAAAGGAAAATACTCTCTCCAGGTATGACTTGGCTGAAATCTTAATACACACTGAAACTAACTAGACAGCATAAGACCCTGGGATTTTCCACAATCCTTGTCTTTCTTAAAGCTGTAGATTTCTATTACCCCTCTTAAACTGATACATAGAAAGCCTAATATAATCTCAACTAAATATATGTCTCAAGAGCATCAAAGATGCTCTGGAGGCATGACAACAATAATAATGTCTCTTGTCCACAAAACCACAGAGCCTTGTGAAAACTGAAAGACTAACAGAGATCCAAAACACACTGAATAAATAATCCAGTCTGGGACTGTTTAACTGCTCTGGCTCAATGCTAGGGAGTTCTGGGATCTGTAGTTTTGTGAGACATTTA
>NW_024831410.1:0-1373 GCF_019175285.1 Sceloporus undulatus
TGGGTGGTAGCTCCTCCTGGATCTGGTGGGGCTTCTGAATCAGTGGGAAAAAGGCTGCCAAGAAGCAGCAGTGGCCCACGCTCGCCAGCTGCTGCTGGTAGAAAGGGGTTGCCTCCTGGATCTGGCAGGTCTTTTGGCCAATTGAGAAAACAAGTTTCTTGCCTTTCCCACTGGACCATCAGTTTTGTCAGACACAGAAAGGGTGGCTGCAGCAGCCCACCAGTTGCTGGTGGGAAGGGGCTGCCTTACGGGTCTGGCAGATCAGCTGGTAGAGTGGGAAAGTGAGTCACCTTTCTTTACTGCTTGGCCAACAACTCTGCCAGACCCGGAAAAGGCTGTTGAAGAGGGGAGTGGAGGTATTAAAAATGATTCACACTGGATCTTTACCCAGCGTGGCGTAGTGGTTTAAGTATTGGACCATGCTTCTGGAGACAATGGCCATTTCCAATTTGGCCATGAAACCCACTGGGGAATCTTGGCAAGTCACATGCTCTTAGCCTCAGGGGAAGGCAATGGCAAAAATCTTGCTAAGAAAACCCCATCACAGGTTCACCTTAGGGTCGCCATTAATCAGAAATTACTTAAAGGTACACAGAAAGAACTACAAGTACAAGACCAGAGTATTACTGCTTGGATCAAGATCTGGCTCCAATCAGAAATGTTTATATCTATGAAGATCATCAAGCAGTCATTAGTAAAACAACACATGTTGCTTCTGCAAACAACTAGACACCTTGGGCTGACATTATTATTATTATTATTATTATTATTATTATTATTATTATTATTATTAACCTTTATTTATAAAGCACTGTAAATTTACACAGTTTATTTACATAGTGTAAATTTACACTATGAGAGTTTCTTTGTTGTTGTCCATGTTCAGTAAAGGGCTGGCAGGTCAACTGACAGGTCAAATATTGTCAATTGGGTCATCAACCTGACCACCTAAAAACTAACCACTGTGACTATTCCACTAAATTAAATCTTGAAAAAAGATGGCTAGCTGCATACTAAACACAAATGTCTGCATGACATTTGTAATCTAATAGCTGTGCTCTCTGTTTTATTCATGCTTCTGTATCTTTCTCTTTACATTTGTATAGTGACCTTTGTGTTCCAGGATAAAAATTAATCTGTTAACATTCATAGTGAAAAACATTGCATTACATTACAGCTTGACTATCCCTAATCTGAAAATCCAAAATGCCCCCCCCCCCAAAAAAAAAGAAAGGGATTCAAGTATTATAAGTCTGGATCAAATTGGTATATTTAGGGTCAATTTACATACATCATACAGAGTGATATTTTGCTGAGAGAATGGGGATATAAGAGAGCTCTATATAGATTTAGGAAGGAATTACCTGTCTTAC
>NW_024831411.1:0-1373 GCF_019175285.1 Sceloporus undulatus
GGGATCTCAGGAAGGAGATGGGGAGAGATTTGCATGTTTGTTTGTTTTTAAATTACATGTCATATAAATTACATGTCTCTCCCACTCTGTCCTGGTTTTTTAAAAAATTTATTTTATTAAGAAAACATATAAAGAAGACATAATACAAAACATACAAGACAAAACAACAACAACAACAACAAAACACAATACACAAATGATTATATGATAATCCACATTAGTTTCATACCCTTCCAACATAACAAATGGTACCCCGCTTTTATAACACCATTTATATTCCTCCAAACTGGTATTAAATCATCTACTTCTATGAAAACATATGAATATCACAAATATATTTACGTTATGCAAAAAAGTTAAAACAAGGAGAGTTAGGCAAATTAGACAAAGTTAAGCAGCAGAGGTTATAATACCTTAAGTCCACAATATCTATCTAAGTATTTCCAATCCTTAATTACAACATTTATGTCTTTATTCCTCAGGCTTTCTGTCCAAATATCCAATCTCTTAGCTTCCCACAACTTATTTAACTATTCCTCTTCAGTTGGTACCACATTGTTTTTCCAATATTGAGCATAGAGAATCCTAGCCAGCATTTCCATGTAGAGAATTAGAGGTGACAGTTTCTTAGCCTAGACATCTTTCAATATACATGTCAAGTATAACAGAAAAATACGAGGATCTAAAGGAATATCTGTGTGGAGTATATTTGTCATTAAATTATGAATGTGACTCCAAAATCCCTTGTCTTTGTCACATTTCTACCAAAGGAGGAAGAAAGTGCCATCCTGTTTCCCACATTTCCAACGTTTAATGTTAGCAGTGTTATACATTTTGTTAATTTTGAGAGGGGTCATAGACCATCTATGTAACATTTTGGCATAGTTCTCCTTGTAATTTGGACACAAGGTAAATTTCCTTGTCTCTTTCCAAGCTGTTTCCCAGTGATCTTGTTGATGGCTTTCTGCAAATCCTGTGACCATTTTACCATGGAAAATTTAACATTTTCATCCTCCAAATCTCTCTCTTTCAAGATCTTATAATATTTTGAAAGATGCTTACTCTCTTTTCCACAAAAATTTTGTCCAAGATGTTCTCTTCGTAAGAAACATCCATCAATTTTTGGTCAGACCTAAACCTTTCAGCTATCTGAAAATACAAATACCAATCAATATCCTTACCTTCAGAAACAAGTATTTCTCTCAGTTTCAATGACACAATATTATTGGGTTTCCACTGAATCAAATCTTTATATATTATCCATCTATTCTTGAAGTCTTTAGTTCTTTTATAAAAGGCTTCTTGGGGCGATACTCATTGTGGAAGATTACTATAGAAAAGGTCTTTAACTTTCTTCCAGACATAAAGCAGAG
>NW_024831412.1:0-1373 GCF_019175285.1 Sceloporus undulatus
AGCAAAAGCAGCTCCTGGCGCGGTCCGGTGGCTAAAGGAGGCGTGGCAGAGGAGGAGACCAGACAAGCCGGCTTTAAGCATAGACATGAAAGTTAGATTAGTGAGTATACCCCTTTGGAGTATTGTTGTTTTTGTTGTTGTTGTGTGCCTTCAAGTCATTTTTGACTTACAGAAACCCTATGGTGAATCAATTATGCTGGTTTCCTTGCAAGATTTATTCAGAAGGGATTTGCTATTGCATTCCTCTGAGGCTGAAAGGGTGTGACTTGCCCAAGATCACCCAGTTAGTTTCCATAATTGACCAGGGATTCAAACCCTGTTCGGCAGAATCCTAGTTCAACACTCAGGCCACTACACCATGCTGGTTTCCTCTTTGGATTCTATGATATTTTTAATAAAGAAGCAGCAGCAAGAACTGGCCTCAGGACAACAGCTGTTGAGAAATAGCTTCTTTGCAGTAGATTTAAACCATTTAACAGTAGTAACCAAAATTTTTGAACAGCTTTATACAATATCTCACTTGTAGACATATTCTTTACAAGAACGACATTTACTGACAAAGAGGACTTCAGTCCTTCAATTCTAAACTCCAGGATTGTTCTCATCTCTTCTTTCCTTTATCTTTTCAAACATAATGCAGATCCAGCCTTAGAGGATGCCTTTACTATGCATCCTTGACTCATGCATCATTGTTCTGCCATTCATCCTTGAAACTGTTTTGCAGATGAAGCATTGCATGGGATAAAAATATAAATGATTTGTGTAGTTCTATCTGGACTATTCCTAGTATGATAAAAACATTCAAAAATTTGCAGATTGAAAGATAAAAAGCAACAGAAAGAACTTGAGATGAGATGTGTGAGAGAATGAATGTGATAGATGCAATCACACAACCAAAGAATTCTAAATGCTTAGCTCCTAAAAGTCTGGCATTGAATCTCTGTTTGTACCATATTTGTACTACAAATTTAGGAATGCCATCTCCCTTTTTCGATATATTTTTCATCTTTCACAGCTTCATTGTAGCCAGATAGAATATACTGATTCAAAAGTGTATTGAATTTGTCCATTGCAGAGTACTAATAATTTTATGTTTCCATTTTCAAGAAGTTACCAAAAGTCATAGATCTGTTCAGGAACAGGATAGACCAAATTTAAAATTTAAAAATGTAGATAATTGAGCTTCTTCTATATAGGTGGAAAAAATAAAATTCAGCAGCAGTAGGCAACAAGGGTGAAAGATCATGTGAGGGCTGCAGGTGGACTTTTGGCTTTGTATTGCCCCCCAACACTGAAAAGATGGGTGTTTATTTTCTTCCCAGCAAAAAACACCCATCTTTTCAGTGTTGGGGGGCAATACAAAGCCAAAAGTC
>NW_024831413.1:0-1373 GCF_019175285.1 Sceloporus undulatus
CATGTAATCCAACCCCATTGCTGCCATGCAGGAATACATGGAATCATAGAGTTGGAGGACTGTACTATTGTTTAGTTGGATGTGAGACGATAATATATTCTCTTTCTTTTAGATCACAAAAGCAGTCAACATTTCATCATTCCTCAAATGGCCGACAGGTAAGAAAATGGATTAAGCTCTTGGTTGTAATTTTGGGTATTAAATATAAATATTATCAATATAAATATTATCATTATTCATATTCATATTATCAATATTATTATTGTTAATAATTATTGATATTAATAATTTTATTAATAAATTATTGTTTTTAAAATGGTAATTTATTAATAACAATTATTATTAATAATTATTGATATTAATATTATTACTAATAATTATTAATATCTAAATATCAATTATTAATATTATTAATAATTAATAATTTATCATAACAATGTTTATGGTGACAATATTATTTATATTTATTAATTATTATAAAATATATATAGTTATTAATGTCTCTAAAATATTATAAATAAATAATATATATTATACAATTATTAATGTCTTAAAATATCAATTATTAATATTCTTTATTATTAATAATTAATAACAAGGTAACAGTATTTATGGTGACAATATTTATTATTTATATTTATAATTATTATTAATAAATTATTGACATTAATCAAGTTAATATTATCGATGTTGTTATTTTATTAATAATAATTAATAATTGATCGTAACGAGGTGCTGTGTTTTCCCCCTTTTAATGCTAAACCTTGGGAATTAATTAAGGCGGCTGTAAGTATACTCTTGAGTCATTTTATTTATTTATTTATTTATTTATTTAAAATTATGACTAACATTAAAAACAACATATAATGTATAACAAAGACAGACATAAAATGTGCTACATACACAAATTACACAAATCTACATCCTCATAGTTGTACATCTACATCAACATATATTAGATCATAAACCAAATATTATATCAAGCTTATTATACTTCCAAGATGGTATTTACTCCTCTTGTTTCTCAGTTTCTCTTGTTTCCTGTCTCCTTATATTAACATCCATTAGACAAAGATAAAAAAAGAAAGCTAATGTAACCAAGAAGAAAAGGTAAACAAAGAAAAAAAAATAGATACTAAGTATCATACATCTATTCCCTCTCCTCATTCTATTCTTGGAGAAGACAGATTATCTTGGGGGTCCCAACTACCACCTTTGTATTTTTCTATGTGTATCATTCAGGACATGATTTAGTAAATAGTGGATCTTCTTGTCTCACATTAATACTCAATATGAATAAGTTAATAAGCAGATAGCGCAATTACATATGTTTGTAACACTTTATTTTATTTTATTTTATTTAGGTATTTATA
>NW_024831414.1:0-1373 GCF_019175285.1 Sceloporus undulatus
GGGGGCAAGGTGCCTGTCCAGGACCCTCATTCCTCCTGCCTGTTTTGCCTGGGAAGAGATCATGACGCTAGAGCCTGCCATCTCTGTAAGTCTCTATCTTCCCAAGCCAGGAAAAACCGGGAATCCCGGCTCACCTCTGCCATCGCCATGGGAAAGGTCCGGGAGGGTCGTCCCCGCTCATCTTCGCTCCCTCCAGCCGCTCCGCCCGCATCTTCTTCACGGGCCAGCGCCTCTAGTGTGGTCTCTGTCCCGGCCGGGACGCGGTCTCCGACCACCTCCGATGTGACCCGTGGTCCCTCAAGACCCAGTGTCACCGACGAACCCTCCAAGCGCCCCCATAAATCCTCGGGGACTGAGGGTTCCGAGCCCAGGGAGAGATCCGGGAGGAAGCCATCCCCGGAGGGCTCGCGCTCGGGAGGACGTCGAGAGTCGGAGGTTAGCACCGCACCGATACCGTCCTCCAAGGCGTCGTCGAAACCATCCCGACACGCCCCCAAGTCTCCTGTGACCGAGCCATCCTCCTCGTCGAGGGCGACACCGTCGGAAGGGGCCAAACCATCTAAGGCCCACTCCAAGCGGACCACCGTCCTCCTCGACCTGCCGGAGAATCCATTCTTCCCGTCAGAGGACAAGGCGGCGACTCCAACTTCCTCCAAGAAGAGACGTCGCACAGAGGCTACTGAGGCCTCCTCTCCTAAAAAATCCAAGTCCAAGTCCAAATCTGGGACTAAGGACCACCCAGCGTCGGAGCGCCCGGCTAAGTCATCTGAGCAAGCTCCTCGCAAGCATCGTTCTCCTCCCCGGGAGACCGCTGTGATGACCCCGAAACATGTGACAACGGAGCTGGCCACACCGCTTCCTCGGGCCGATGACTTGGTCGCCGCCAGCCAGCCAGCCTCTCCGGTTAGAGAGCCTTCTCCACGCTCGGTCCACTCGTATGCGGACGAGGCGGCCCCCTTCTCGGAGGTTGAAGACCCTTGGGAGATGGACACTGACATGTTCTTCGACACTGAGACTCAGAGGTACTACATGTCAGTTCCCAAGGAAAAAGCCTTCAGGGAGTTCACCAGGCTCAACCTACGCCCTGCGATGCCCCGGGCTGACAGGCCATCGGCTTCCCAGACTTCAGCACCTCGCCGTCAGTCCCTGGAGTCTTCGGCACCGAATATCCCGGCTCGCATTCCATCCCGGGCCAGGGTTCCTGACATCCCCCTGACTTCCGATTCCGAGTCCGACCCGGAGCCCTTGTCACCACCGCGGGACCCTTCGGACGTGGAAGACGACCCATCCGACCCACCCTCACCTCAAGAGATGCACCACCCGGGCTCGTCGTCGCCCACTGATGATGTTCGCGCCTTCAGTGAGCACATCAT
>NW_024831415.1:0-1373 GCF_019175285.1 Sceloporus undulatus
AGTTGAGCCCAACTCAAGAGGTTGCAGTGTGTCTTCGTCAGGTTCCAGCAGCAAATCTTGATATATTTTATGATAGAAGAAGGAAAATAGGGGTTCAGTTTATGCTTAGGAAACCAGACTTTGCAAGTGCATCATTGTTTAGGAGAGCCTTTGCAGAATTAAGCATAGCAAGAAGTAGCTGTGTGATTGGTCTGAAAGATCTGCCTCCGGAAGAAAGCTCTCAAATTATTCAGGGCATGAGGGAAGAGTTTTGGGCTGAAACTCTTCTCAACAAATGTTGCCAAGAAAACCCTATGATGAGCTCGCCTTGGGGTTCTCATAAGTAAGAAATGATTTCTAGGCACACATCAGTAAATAATGTGTTTGGTACATACTGTGAGTTATTGTGACCTTTGTTATCTGCCTTTAGGAGGAAGGGGAGAAGGGAAACTCCAGTTATGATTAAGAGGAACTCCAGACAAGAAAAAAAAAATCACTGAAGGGCCCAGGTTTTCTTCCTGTACCTCTAGATTTTGTTTTGGAGATCTCTCTACAACTTTGGATTGCTGAAAATACACATTTTGAGTAGAGCTAGTTCAGCTTGCTCTGACATAGTTCTTTATGGTATTCCCATGTGTAAGTTGCTAAGATTCAGAACGTAGCAGAATATTGCACAGTGTGTTACGAAGAATCCCAATGAGAGCTGAGAAATTTAATATTTAATAATTTAATAATTTAATTTAAGAATTCCCAAGATAGTGTGAATGCATCCTCTTTGAGTTTTATGTTTGCAGCCATTGCCTCACTGTTCAGTTATGCAAAAGATTTGTAATATGAGGATACTAATAGGGCTCAACCTGAGTCAGTGGAATTTGTTATCAGTGAGATATAGTTGGCCCTCAGAATCTGTCAGGGATCAGTTCTGGGACCCCCTCCCTGAAGAAACCAAAATCTGTTGTTACTCAAGTTCCGTTGTTACAAATGGCCTCATTGCTGTTAGAGACCTCTCCCATTGTCCCCAGTTGAAGGCTGCCCTGCCACCCCCCTTTCCCTCACTTCTCCCTGGATTTTCCACCACCCCAAGACCCCTGCCCAAATTGGGCATCACTGGTATAGAGCATAAGGAAGTAGCCGATTCTAGTTTCAGTACCTTTCTGTGTTCAAATACGTAATTAAATTATGTATGTTTGGAAAAGATTGTTTGAAATACACATGCAAATGAAATGATAACTTATTTAGAAACAAAAAAGAATTATTTATAGCCAACATATCAAATATTCTCATGGATGAAAGAACAAAATTAGGTTAATTCATATGTAAGCAAAACTGATTTTCAAATGAAATTAGAAGAATATTTGCAGTGGTTTGGGAAACATTAAGAGCTTTTTCATGTA
>NW_024831416.1:0-1373 GCF_019175285.1 Sceloporus undulatus
TGCTATGGAATTCTGGGATCTGTAGTTTTGTGAGACATTTAGAGAGTTCTGGTGCCACAACAAATTACAAATCTCAGGATTCCATAGCATTGCTAGCACAACATTTAAAGTGTTGCAAAACTGTATTATTTATGAAGTAAATTTTCAGCCTCTGGATCACCATGAAAGTCCCATTATTATTATTATTATTATTAGTAGTAGTAGTAGTAGTAGTAGTAGCAGTAATGGCTCATCATATTGGTGGAGCCATTTCTTCAGTGAATAAACAAATAGCCAACCAGAATGGTCAGCTGCTGCATACAAAGCCTTAAATCACATTGTTAGTGCCAACCTGAATCAATCCACTGAATCAATGAGAGGTTGGTAAGGAGGGCTCCAAGTTCCCAGACAGAAAGGCATAATCTCAAAGCAAGAAGACTGCCTTGAAGAGTATGTGTGTATATATATATACACACACACACACACACACACACACACACACACACACACACACACACTTCCTCACCTGCTAAACTTGGTCTTCCTTTAAAGAATTGAATGGTATTCTGTGTATAACTGGTTAGTGTTGAATCTACAATGTTTAATGGCTATGAAGATTTTCACACCAGCGCTTACCATGGATTAAGCATCAGTAAAGTACTGGTTAAATGTTCCTGAAATGCGAGGAAGTAAAATCCGGTTGCACTTCTGAAACGTCAGTGAAGCATCCCCTTGCCTCTACCGTCCTTGAATCATTTGCAGAACAGCCTTTTCCTATTAATGGGAACTTTGTGTTAATAGGAAATGGCTGCTCCATGAATGATTCAAGGACGGTGAAGGAAAGGGGACACTTCACTGATGTTTCAGAAGCACAACCGGATTTCACACACTAGCACATCAAACATGTTTTACCAGTGCTTTATCAGTGCTTAACCCATGGTAAGCACGGGTGTGAAAATGTTCTTTGCCAGGGCCTGCCCCATGTAACTTCATTGAGCCTCCCATGTGCCTGAAATTTGAGATCTTCACTGGAAACCCTGTTATGTGGTACCCCACCCCACATGGATCAGTTGGTGGATACCTGACAGGGCTTTCTCTGGGTGCAGTTACACTGTAGAAATAATGTAGTTTGACACCACTTTAAGTGCTGTAGCTCCAGCCTGTACAATACTGGGATGTATCTTTACAAATCTCTACTCTGCCCAAGAGTGCTGGTGCCTCACAAAACTACAAACATCAGGATTATATAGGATGGGGCCATGGCAGTTAAAGTGGTATCAAACTGCGTTGTTTCTACAGTGCAGATGTATTGCTTCACTCTGACCGAAAATCTCTACCTCAAAGGAAGTCTGCCTCCATCCCTTCTGAGCTTTCAGCAAGCAGCTAAGATTATG
>NW_024831417.1:0-1373 GCF_019175285.1 Sceloporus undulatus
CAGGGATCGAGGGAGCAGGTTGTCTTCCGAACGCTTCCAAGGATCTTGTCCACATCATCGGTACTAACCAACTCAAACTGATCCAGTTTAATGGAGTCCACGGAGGCTCTGGATGCCTCTATCCTAGGTTCTGCCCTAATGCCGGCGTTAAGACCTTCGCTTATCCGAGAGGTTTTATCCGCAAAAAAGTCGTTAAATTGGTCACAGCAGGCCTTAGAAGGTTCAAGGATCTGGTTCAGGGTAGGAGGGAGCTGAGTTAGCTCCCTGACTACCCTGAACAACTCTGCTGGACGCGACTCCGCAGATGTGACACGAGCACCATAGAACGAGTTCTTAGCTGCTCGTATCGCCTCTCCATAGACCTCCAAAAGGCGGTCTAGGAGAGCCTTGTCGGCTAACCGTAGGTGTTTCCGCCAGCGGTGCTCTAGCCGTCGCAGGACCCGCTTCCTTGCCCGGAGGTCTTCTGTATACCAGGGCTTACGTTTGGAAGCAGGCCTGAGAGGGCGCTTGGGAGCGATACTGTGTATAGCCCTGGAGAGACCGGTATTCCAAATACCAGTCAGGGCATCAACAGAGTCAGTAGAAGAAACATTTTTAATGGCCCCAGCTTGCAGAACTTATGGGAAATTAATTTAAATGGAGAAGTATATAAATGTATTATTTGCCTAGTAATTTCTACTTTTTTTCTTGGTTGAAAATATTAATGTTGTGAATAGTGGCATATCATCAGTATTCTTGTGGTTGCTATCTAAAGTCCTGAAATATAACAGAGAGTTATGTTGGCTCATTAGAAACAACACCACAACAAAAGTATTACAAAGTATTAAGCAAGTTTTAAAATTCTGTAGGATTCTTTTTCCCTTACATGTAGGAGTGAAGTGGGGCACACATCCCTAGTTCCTCTCACACTGTACAGTAAAGCTCTCTTTTCTACTGACTGCCTAGTGTTTAATTCAAGTTAAAGTATGCACAACATCTGTCACACTCTATTGTAGGATATTATAAATGGAAAATTTTCCATCTTTTCCACCATTTCATGATTATCCTTTCCCCTATACCCCCATTCTGTTAAAATCTATTCTAAAGAAGAGTTCTGGAGAGTTCAAAAGTTTGCTTACAATGTTGACATTTTAGATAGTTCTGATATAGGCAATATTATATAAAGTCACAATGAACTTAATTATCTAGGATTGGGAAACTGTTATGGAATTTCTTGATACTTTTGAGCTAGGTTTTTGGATAGATCAGGGGAATATGTGGATGTGGCCCAGTGGTTAGGAGTCTTCTTTGAGAAGTGAATTGGGTTCAGATATGATTCAAATGAAGTCAACTTCTTTAGGCAAGGAAGCTTGTGCATCATTGCAAATTCTTGT
>NW_024831418.1:0-1373 GCF_019175285.1 Sceloporus undulatus
AATTAATTTCGTAACCCGAGGCACCACTGTATACCAGATTGGCCAAAGTGAGGGATCTCCTGCCCACACCTGACCCAGATGGGAGATAAGAGAATACTCTCTCATCATAAAAGTGCCTTAGGTGTTCAGCGATATATTTTGGGCCAAGCCTTGTCCCACTCTATCTCACAACTGTAACGACAACACTCCTTCACCTTATGGCAGTCCTATGGGGTTTTCTAATCCCACCCCGCTGCTAAAAAATTTATGCAACGAACCCCCTTTCTTATGTGGCAGGTTCACAGTATTATATAATATAGTAGCGTGGATATAATATATATGGCCAACAAGCCTTTAGATAAAACAAAATATGAACTTTATTGAACAAAGGGTTTCATCAGCTATTACTTGAACTGAACGACGTTAAGCAGCTGTTAGTTCAGGCACGTGTTACTTTGTTACATTTGTACTCTTTATTTCGTTACTGTTATTTCTCTTTCCCCAAATATTCTTCAACCACCTCAGGACTTCCCTGTCCCTCTTTAGGCACTTCTTTTTACTAACTCAGCCACCAAGGCTATAATATCTCTCTAGCAATTATGTAACTCCAGACCCCTCTTCTTGAGTCTGGTTACACAGAGCCTCTCTCCTCAAGACTCTCCAAAACAACTACTGTTTCTCTCTGGACCTAATAGTTTCCTCAATAACTATTCCCTCAGGAATTCTTGGAACCCAGTCCTCTCTTGGACTCTATAGTTCCCTCTCTCTAAACATAACTATCTCCCCAAACTCCACTCCAGCCTTATCCCGCAGGATTCCAACCCCTAACTGACTCCCGACTGTCAACATCCCAACTCCATCTCCCAGCATTCTAAACCCTAACTGAAGTCCTAAACTGTCCCAGTTTTAACTGACTCCCAACTGTCAGCCCGGAATTTTTAAAAGTCCCAGCCCACATTCTATTGGCTGGTCCTCAGCTGCCTTCTGATTGGTGGGTTTTGGAATTCAGTTCGTCACAACAACATAGCAGCTATTTCAAGGCAAATGCTTCCCTGCAAATTGTCCTGTAATTCCTATACCCAGTCAAGGGTAAGATGTCATATTGAAGATGGAGCAAGCTTGTTTTCTGCTGCTCTAGAGAATAGGAACCAGAACAATGGATGCAAGATAGAAGAAAAGAGATTTCACCTCAACATTAGGAGGAACTTCCTGGCACTAAGAGATGTTCAACAGTGGAATACACTCCTTCAGAGTATGGTGGAGTCTCCTTCTTTGGACGTCTTTAAACAGAGGCTGGATGGCCATCTGTCTGGGGTGCATAACAGAGGGTTGGATTGTAGGGACCTTGTGATCTCTTCCAACTCCATAGATTATATGATTCTATGGCCTGTTAC
>NW_024831419.1:0-1373 GCF_019175285.1 Sceloporus undulatus
CCCTGTTTAAATACTTGAAGGGATGTCATATTGAGGAGGGAGGAAGCTTGTTTTCTGCTGCTCCAGAGACTAGGACCTGGAACAATGGATTCAAACTACAGGAAAAGGGATTCCAGCTCAACATTAGGAGGAACTTCCTGATGGTGAGAACAGTGGGATATGCTGCCTCAGAGATTGTGATGGAGTCTCCCTCCTTAGAGGTCTTTAAACAGAGGCTGGATGGACATCTGTCAATGGGGATGCTTTGATTGAGATTTCCTGCATGGCAGAAGGGGGTTGGACTGGATGGCCCTTGGGGTCTCTTCCAACTCTACGATTCTATGACAGACAACAACAATTGTACTGTATGTTACTTTTAGTTTTGGGGTTTTGGTTTTTGTACACACACGTACTCAAATGCCAGGTTTGCCTGCCCAAAGGTTAGGGTTGCCAGGGTGAAAACTGGAGAAGGCTGTGAAGAAGAGGTAAATTCAATAGCTGATTCCTATTACATGAAGCCAGGTAACAAGCACCCCTTGCTGGAATTTTCCCTCTGCTGTAAAACCATTTAAGATATAAAAGCCCTCTCCAAGTTTCCTTCTGTCAACCCTATTGAAGATGCACCTTTTGGCTTACCTTTGTGTTAAATTGGTACTCCTTAACAGTATAACAGTATGCCAGAATCCTTTCAAGCTAAGCGTCTCAGAGAGACTGACTCTGTTTTCAAGATGTGAATAACTGGGTGTCCATCTTGTGTGTGGTACCTACCAGCCACATGCTCATGGTGATGGACACTGCTGTTGTGACACTTCTGATTTCTCTTGATGCAAACTATGTGAGGCTATTCTTGGCCATTGTGCTGGACAGCAGGCAGAAAAAGGGTTAATTCCTCTTTAATCAAAACCCATTGAAAGAGGGTCTTCATGGTCTCCCATATTGCCTTCTGGAAGAACGCAGCATTCCCTTGCCTGGAAGTTAGGGGTTGGTCTCACGATTTACAACGATTTAAAATACACCGGTTTCGGTAAAACCGATTCAAAATGACACGGGTGTTATCCCGCATTCCAAACTGCTTTTTTTTCTTCGTTCTCATTTACCAACTGATTTGCTGTAACTGATCCGCTTTCATTCCTATTCAATAATGAATCGGTGTATATATAAACCGGTTATAGCGTTATTTCGTTGGCATTCACCTTTTTCGAATGTCAATCAAAACGACATCATCATGACGTCACAATAATTCAGAGTAACATGCACCGATGTATCCTGTACCTGCCTTCCCACTACCTGACCGTTTTTAATTCGTTTTAAATTTCGCAGTTTCTTTATAAAAGAGCCAGTGAGGAGGCGCTTAAAGTGCCTATGAGCCTAAGCTCTGAGTCCTGTAATTTCCG
>NW_024831420.1:0-1373 GCF_019175285.1 Sceloporus undulatus
AGATATTTATTTTGACATGAAGGAGGTTCAGGAAGCTTTGTGCCAAATAGAAATGTGTTCAGATGCAACCACACTGCAGAAATAAATCCAGTTTGAAACCCTTTTAGTTGCCCTGGCTCAGTACTAGGGAATCCTGGGAATTGTCTCTGGAGTCTGGAGTGAAGATGCAGCCTGAGTTGGGTCCAAGACACACTGCAGAAATAATCCAGTTTGAGACTGCTTTAACTGCCCTGGCTCAGTGCTAGGGAACCCTGGGAAGTGTAGTTTTGTGAGACATTGAGCCTTCTTTATCAAAAAGAGCTCTGGTGCCACAACAAACTACAATTCCCAGGATTCCCTAGCACTGAGCCAGGAGAGTTAAAGCGGTCACAAACTGGATTATTTCTGCAGTTATTAAAAATGTTCAAGGTCCAATCCATACTGCAGAAATAATCCAGTTTGAGACCGCTTTAACTGCCCTGGCTCAGTGCTAGGGAACCCTGGGAATTGTAGTTTTGTGAGAAAGAGCTCTGGTGCCACAATGAACTACAATTCCCATGCATCTGAGGTAATACGCTTAAGTCTAGGAAAGCTCATGCTGCCAACTTTTCTTTCAATGAGACTCAAAAGTGCTACAAGATCTATCTCACTATCATCATCATCACCATTATTATCATTATTAAATCCAAATGCAGCTGAAGAAGTGGACTTAAACTGGCAACACTGATATCCTGTAGACTCATTCTCTGGGGCTGTGATCTGGAAGTGTGGAGGCAATTCCCTTGTCAAACCAGGGAATCCGGGGAATTGTAGTTTGTTGTGACATGTTGAAACACTGCTTTTACTGGCAGCCAGGGCTCCATGCATGGAATTCTGGGCTTGGTGGTTTGCCCAGAATCCCATCATCGCAGGGAGCCTTGCAGTTAGAAGCAGTGCCAAACTGGATTATTTCTGCAGTATGGATGGCAATGGAAAAGGGAACGAAAAGAGAGCCACAAACCAAATTCTTGGAAGACAGGGCAGCAGGGGTGCCAACTGACCAGGTGCTCTGCCCATGCTCAGAGGCAGATTTAATCACTAACACACACACACACACACACAGTCAGGAACATCGCATTCACATCACACAACCCAAATGGTCCTCACAGTACAACAACAACCCTGAGAGGTAGGCTTGGGGCACTCTGCCCAAGCTCAGGAATTCAGAAATCCAAATGTCACTCTCAGGCAGACACAGAAGTCCACAACATCAAGCCATGATACCATTGTCAACTATTGCCTTTGTGTGCCTTAAACCTTATGTCTTACTTGGAAATCCAAGGCAATTGGGATTAAGCCAGCCAAGATCCCTCACTCCCTGCCTCTCTCCAGCACTTTTGCCCCTGGAGCCTGAG
>NW_024831421.1:0-1373 GCF_019175285.1 Sceloporus undulatus
GGTGTGAAAAAAGCGCTAGCCAGACTTGGCTTCAAAGCAGAGAGACTCAGCAGTGGCTGAGGAGAAGAGGCCTCTGGCACTGGTCCTCCAACGCCAGAGGCCTCCTCTTCGCGGCTACAGCCAGGGGAAAGGCCGGGTGCTGCTCCTGGAGGCCTCCAGCCTTTCCCCCGGCAATGGCGGCGGAGAGGAGGAGGAGGACGAGCGCCTGGGGCCTCTTTGGCCTCCTCTCCAGCGCCAGCACCTCGATGCAGGGGCCGAGTGGCGGACTGGAAGCCAAGAGGCCTCCAGCCCGCCACCCAGCCCTTGCACAGAGGTGCTGGCGGCAGTGGCGGCGGAGAGGAGGCCGAAGAGACCTCTGGCGCTGGTCCCCCGCTGCCGCCGCCGCCACCACAGAAGGCCCGGGTGGTGGGCTGGAGGCTTTTTTGCCTCCAAAACCCCCGCCCGGCCTTCCCCCTGCTATGGCCGAGGTGGCGGCAGCGGCAGCAACGACACAGCACCGGTGAAAAATGTAGGTAAGGAGGGAGGGAAGGAAGGAGAGAAGGAAAGAGTTAGGGGGAGGGAGAGAAGTTGTCTCCAATGGTGGCGCGCGTGCACGTGCGCCGCCATTGCGGACAAAATCCCCGGATTTGCCATGCGCATATGGCAAATCAGACTCTCTGCTGTGCTTTCTGCAACTGGACTGTTTATCTAGGATTGGCCTTTTTAGTCATCAACGCGCTTGTAGAAAGCATGGGATGAGTCCTTCCTGAATCTTCATTCACAAAGTAAAGCCAGAGAGATCCCCAGAGCCAACCTTCCCCCAACAAAGGACGTTTTGAGAACCATGGCATGAGCAATAGGTTTCCCAGCACACATCGCCACAACAACAAGATAACAGTTTATTGTTCCCACCTGTATATAACCTTGAATTAAACCACCAACATGCTTATAACTTTAAGGGGCACCTGTTGATATTTATTTTAACATGACAATTATTTTTCCCATATAGCTATCCCATCAGCTATCCCATCAGGCTAGCCTAACATTGGTTGCATCTCTTCCAAGACTGAGAACTGTAAAACTGCAAAGGCTATCCATTACCATGGTTACCATTCCTCTCCACTGCATTCCTTCCCCCGCTTACCTTCACTCCAAATGTTAACCCTTTCGACAGACCATCTAACGACTTAGTTGTTTTCTTCTCCCTCTGCTTATTCTAATATACACATGCATACATTCCAGATTCTTCCATATTTTCCAGTCGCAAATATAGAAGAATCCAGTCAACCAACAACTACTTATGGAAGAATCCCAATTCTATATTAGGGTTCTGACAGCCATCCAGCCTCTCCATGAAGACCTCCAAGTAGGGAGACTCCATCACCCTCCGAGGG
>NW_024831422.1:0-1373 GCF_019175285.1 Sceloporus undulatus
GACACCATGAAACTTCCAGGACTCTGTCCAACAGAATCCTGGGAGTTTCATGGTGTCAAAGTGCTAGGTTTGGGCAATGGAGATACAACCCAGGTGCCAGAAATGACCCATAGCAATTCTGGACAGACTCATTCAGTCTCTGTCTCTATTGATAGAGGGGCTATTTACACCAAGAAACCCATGGATCTTCAAGGGATCTCCAGTTTATATATTTTATTTATATACATCCATCCTTTCTCCCAATATAGGGACTCAGGGTGGCTAACAGCAAATTTAATACAGTACAAATTCAAAACAATGCAAAGGCATTAAAATTATAAAAAAAATTTAAAAAAACATTAAATCATTTATACAGTTGGACCTTGAAAATAGTAAATTGCATCAAAAACCACATACAAACCTTGACCTCTGAATTGTTCAAACCTTATCTCTTGTTTTGCCTAGGATCCAGCCCTTGAGGCATCAGCATTTTCAGAAAGAAGAGAAAGTGGAAGTGCGAAATACTTTTTGTTTGGAGGAAGTGTCTATCCAGATTCTGTCCTGTAAAACTATTAGATCCCCCTTTGATGCTGTCTTTGATTCAGAACATAGGATTTTAAGGCATCTTGCACTTCTATCTCCATCTAATAAACCTTTGAAATCTTTCAAGCATTATGTTTTCCTGGCTGCACATCCCAAGAGTATGAAACCTTGCACCAGTCATGGAGATTCAGTCTTTTTCTTAATGGAGATACAGAGCAAGAGTCCAGGATCCCCACTCCTGGCGTAAGACCTGGCCCAGTTCATTGCAGAGATTTGAAGTCCTTAATGTTAGAGCCAGACTGGGAGGTTTTGGGAGTCTCTGTCCCTCCAAAAGTAACTTTCCCAAGAGCAGTCTAGGTCTCCCTTCCAAAGACCAGCAGTGGATGGAGAAGGAGGCCTTGGGAAGCAGAGGAGAGCTTGGCTTGACTTCCAAGGATTTTGCCTTGCAGGTTTCCATCTCTCTAGGAAATGGTGGAGCCTGGGAGGGAGACTGAGGACCAGGGCACGCTGGGAAAAGCTTCAGGGGGAGCTTATGGGAGCAAATGTAGGACTTTGCTTTCTCCTCCCGATTACTTTCCTGCTCTCTTTTGACAGGCTTGAAGACAACACAAGGTACGCTCAATGGTGGAAAAGACTGCAAAAGCCATCTTCCCTATACGTTCCATGCTCACCTCCATGGCACCTTAGGAGTAAGCAAGTCTCCACGGAGGGCAGCACAGTCAAAAGACAAAATCCAAAATGAGGAGTGGTCTTTGAGATCCTGATGGTCCCCTGAGAGGAAAATGCCAGCCCCTGAAACCAATTCTGGCCAGCTTTTGGGAAAGGGCCCTCAAGGTTTGGCCCAAGCGGCT
>NW_024831423.1:0-1373 GCF_019175285.1 Sceloporus undulatus
GTGTCACCAGCAGGATGCTGTTCCCTGTCTCTTTGAGTGCTGCAGGGCTTCTTGCCAAGCCAATCCTAACTCTAGTCCCTTTTCTCAGGTCCTTCATCTCGGCCTCCTTGTACACGGCTTTGGGCCCTCTCTTTCTGGAAGTGACCCAAGTGCAGGACCACCAGGACCCCTGCCCACCTGATGGCCGACACAGAGGCCAAGCGGAGGGAGTTGGGCTCCAAGAGAAGGAGGCTGCTGAGGTACAGCAACTCTTTGGTGAGTCACTATTCTATTAGCTTCACCTGGGTCACTGCTGGGCCAATTTATGAAAGGAAGCAAATAAAGTACTATTTGTCAGAGACAGTCCTGGTTAATCCTCTGTCATCCCAATATTTCGAGGGCTTTTAAAATGTCTTGGTTTCTCTCTTCTCCTCCCACTTTCCCAATTCTTCAGCTCATTTCAATTTCTGCATAATGATTGCCAAGGGGTTTGCAGCCCATCAACTCAAAAGTGGGGGTTGGAGAAGAAAGAAGGGGGCAGTGAAATGCCCTTGCTAGGAGTCTGAGGCAAAAACAAACTGTTGTGCCCTTTCCTACTTGTGTGATCTTCTTCATAAACAACTTTGTCCATCTTCACCACTTTCTGCTGTTGCTTGTCCACATGTATCTTGTTTTTTCCATCTGTGTAATGTTGGGGGATATGGGAGAATGTCTCTGGATCTAAATTGGGGGTGGCCCCATGGCCCTCAAGCCCACAGTGCTCCCCAGAACTGCTTTTTAAAAATGACATTCGCCTCTGAAATTTGTCAACAAATGGCTAAATGCACTATAATCTTTGGAGGCTAAATGTACTATACATGTCGGGACAGTCAGTATTCTAATCTATCATTAATATCCCAGCCATGGCCTAAATTGTATTGTATATTACACTGAAAGAATTCGAGACAAACTGGACCTCAAAGGCAGTAGCTTTTTTCTTGCTAACAGAATGTAAAGGTTATTTCCTGGACTAAATTCTGAGGTGATCAAATAATTTTTGGGATGCATGATGTGCTTCTCCCTCCCCTTTTATTAGTCATTCTCTGAATGAGGGCTATTTTCTATTGCAGGTGACCTTTGCAGATGTGGCGGTATATTTCACTGAGGATGAATGGAAACTGCTGACGAAGAAGCAGAGACTTATGTACAAGGATGTGATGATGGAGAATTACGAGAATGTGGCCTCTGTGGGTAAGGAATCTGAATTCATTGCCCTTACTATGAAGACTGAGGGCCCTTTCATTCCACATTATCATGGCACTATGATTCCACTTTAGAATTATAGACTTCCTGGTTTGGTGTGGAGGTGAGAAGGAGCGCTCCTGTGGTGCTCCAGGGAACGCTCGCTCCGTGCA
>NW_024831424.1:0-1373 GCF_019175285.1 Sceloporus undulatus
AAGGATGTTGAGAAGTTGGAGTTTATCCAAAGGAGAGCAATAAGGAAATCTTTGAGTCTATAATTCTAAAGTGGAATCATAGTGCCATGATAATATAGAATGAAAGGGCCCTCAGTCTTCATAGGAAGGGCAATGAATTCAGCTTCCTTACCCACAGAGGCCACATTCTCGTAATTTTCCATCATCACATCCTTGTACATAAGTCTCTGCTTCTTCGTCAGCAGTTTCCATTCTTCCTCAGTGAAATATACCGCCACATCTGCGAAGGTCACCTGTAATAGAAAATAGCCCTCATCCAGAGAATGAATAATAAAAGGGGAGGGAGAAGCACATGATGAATCCCAAAAATTATTTGATCTCCTCAGAATTTAGCCCAGGAAATAAACTTTAAATTCCTTTAGCAAGAAAAAAGCTACTGCCTTTGAGGTCCAGTTTGTCTCAAATTCTTTCAATGTAATATACAATATAATTTAGGCCATGGCTGGGATATTAATGATAGATTAGAATACTGACTGTCCCGACACGTATAGTACATTTAGCCTCCAAAGATTATAGTGCATTTAGCCATTTGTTCCCAAATTTCAGAGGCGAATGTCATTTTTAAAAAGCAGCTCTGGGGAGCACTGTGGGCTTGAGGGCCATGAGGCCACCCCCAATTTAGATCCAGAGACATTCTCCCATATCCCCCAACATTTCACAGATGGAAGAAACCAGACATATGTGGACAAGCAACAGCACAAAGTGGTGAAGATGGACAAAGTTGTTTATGAAGAAGATCACACAAGCGGGGAATTGCACAGCAGTTTGCTTTTGCCTCAGACTCCTAGCAAGGGCAAGTCCCTGCCCCCTTCTTTCTTCTCCTCTCCCCACGTTTGAATTGATGGTGTGCAAACTCCTTGGCATTCATTATGCAGAAACTGGAGTCAGTTAAAGAAGGGAGAAAGTGGGAGGAGGAGAAGGAAACCAGGACATTGTAAAAGCCCCCAAAATAATGGGGTGACAGAGGATTAACCAGGACTGTCTCTGCCAAACTCGGACAGTACTTTATTTGCTTCCTTTCATAAATTAGCCAAGCAGTGACCCAGATGAAGCTAACAGAAAAGTGACTCACCAAAGAGTTGTTGTACCTTGGCAGCCTCCTTCTCTTGGAGCCCAACTCCCTCCAGTTGGCCTCTGTGTTGGCCATCAGGTGGGCAGGGGTCCTGGTGGTCCTGCACTTGGGTCACTTCCAGAAAGAGAGGTCCCAAAGCCGTGTCCAAGGAGGCCAAGATGTAGGTCCTGAGGAAAGGGACCAGGGTTAGGATTGGCTTGGCAAGAAACCCTGCAGCACTCAAAGAGACAGAGAACAGCATCCTGCTGGTGACACACGCAGA
>NW_024831425.1:0-1373 GCF_019175285.1 Sceloporus undulatus
ATGCATGCGTCCTAAGAGTCCAGAATTCGCACCAAAGCCACACTCCAGCCCTAAGGACTGGAGCGTGGCTTTGGTGTGGCTTCTGGACTCTTAGGACGCATGCATCATTGAAACACCATACCTCCACTGTGACTCAAAGCAGCTTTATTTTGGCTGTCTGTAACAGGCCTATATAATTTAAATGATTTGGTGGATGCACATTTTCCTGTACTTGTGAACAGATGTGGTATTAAAGATGTATATTATTCACCTCTGATTGTTGTTATTAATGTGGAAATCTTGGGCACCCAGGTTCTCTGCCTGAAGATATTTTTTGTTGTTGTTGTTTTGCAAATAGTTAAGGGATGAGTGGCTTTTATGGAGGCAGATTTAACCTGGGGATATTAGAATGTGGGTGGTTTCATCACAGCAGATAGTCATACACTATTGAAGCTAGAAGGGGGGGAGACAATAAAAACCTGGCAAACATGGGGACCAGGTGTCAAGGCCTTGAGGAGATGATAGACATCTGGTTCTCTAAGTGTTATGTGATACAATCCTATTATGGCTGATCATTGGTTCTACTGGCTGGGTTTGCTGATGGAGCTGGAGTCCCTCAACATTGGCCAGAGGCTCCCTAGGTGAGCTACAATCTCACCTAGAATGATATGCCCAGAGGGGAGAGGTCAAGATGATAAAAACAAGCCCTATGAGCTTTGGAAGCTGGGTATGCTTAGCTTGAAGAAGAAAAGACTAAGAGGTGATATGATAGCCATCTTTAAATATCAAAAGCATATTTAATCTTTTAAACATCAGAAATAGTGTCAAGCAGATGATGGAGCAAGCTTGGTTTCTGCTGCTGATCAGGACATGAAAAAATGGTTTCAAATTATATGCAAAGAAATTTCTCCTAACCATCTGGAAGAACTTCCTGATGGTTAAAGCATATTCAACAGTGGACTAGACTGGCTGAGCGGTGGTGGCAGGGAGTAGATTCATCTTCATTGGATGTCTCTAAACAGAGGTTGGCTGGCCATATCTTGCAAATGCTTTAGGTGTATATTCCTGGGTGCTAGAGGGTTGAACTAGATGGCAACTGAGTTCACAAGCAATTCTATGATATAATCCTCATTTCCCTGTGTTGTGACTTGCCTAGAAAAACTACAAATGGAAAAGGCTTTCCTCTTTAGACATGTTGCTTTCCATGCAACCAAAGCCAGAAGGGAGGTGGGTGAGGCTAGCATGCTCCCCTCCTTACATGTTAAATAAACAACTAAAACTTCTGGATGGGGCTATAGCACACAGTTAATTATATAGTGTAAGTACAAGAATTCTTGTATCTAATAATAATAATAATAATAATAATAATAATAATAATAATAATAATAATAATA
>NW_024831426.1:0-1373 GCF_019175285.1 Sceloporus undulatus
GAGATATTGGATGGGGAAAGTGGCCATTGCTCTGTTACTGGACATATACTGGCTGCACAGAAATACACACACACACACTTTGGAATAAAATCTCAGTATTTTTTCCAAAGACTAGACTGCACATTTTTTTGCATACAACAAAGTGCAATTCCTTACTGACAAATACTTCCTGAAGTACAACAGCAGTCGGAGTACTGCACAGAAATCTTTGTGTTCTCATCCAGAGGCTCAGATATTGCCAGGATTATTCATTCTTGCCTGCAAAGACAATGAACACAAAGATGTACATCCCTAGTCCCACCTCAGTTTCCCGTTAAAAGCCTCACAGCTTGATGATGGAGCACATGCCTTACATCCAAGTGCCTCTGGTTCGAACCCCAGTATTTCCAATTGAAACAAGGATGTGCCCCAACAGTTCCCTTGGCACACCCCCACCCAAAAAAAGACTTCATACACATACCAAAATTGGACACAATATAGTTGCTCTGTACAGAAATACAATTTCTGAGCAAAAATATATGTGGTTGCTTTTTAAAATCAGTGCAATATTTTAGGGGAAATAAAATCACTACAATCGCAGTGTGCTGGGTTAGAAAAGGAGGTATTTTCATTACCAGGCAACAAACAGTAAAGTTGCAACCAGAAGTGATGTCATGTTAAAACAGAAGTCTTTAAAGACAGGCTGGGGATGTTATGATGTTTTAAACTGTACTGTTTGTAAGCACTTTTATATTTTTTAAACTGCATTTTATTCTTTTAATAAATTATCTTTTCCAATACTGTAGTTGTTGCTACACTGGCTACTAGTTCATATCCAGGCACAATACAAAGTGCTGCTCATGCCCTATAAAGCTTAGTTCCAAACTGTTTGAGGGACTGTATCTCCCCATACGAACCTGCTAGAGCCCTAAGAGAAGGCTATATCTTGGTCCCACCACCATCCCAGGCTCACTTGGTGAGAACATGATAGACAGCCTTCTTGGTGTCTGCTCCCACCCTTTGAAATGCCCTTCCATGGAAAGCTAGGCTGGCCCCCTCCTTGCTTTCCTTCAGCCAGCAAGTAAAAACTGTTTTATTTAAGCAGGCATTCAACATATAATCATGCCATGTTGGTTTTTAAGGACTATGTGTGTTTCAGTTTTGTCTCTAAATTTGTGTATTTTAATGTAATTTTATACTGTTTTTAGATTATTTAAATTGTTTAAATTTTATTGTAATTTTTTAAAAAACATTTTTGTCTGTGAGCTGCCTTGGCTTCCTTCTGTAAGAAAGGCAGCATACAAACTAAATAAATAACTAAAATAGTTTAATGCTATTTCAGTGCTCACTTTTGTATGTTTTTGACTGTACTGCAACTGTTCTTTTAAATTGCA
>NW_024831427.1:0-1373 GCF_019175285.1 Sceloporus undulatus
TCATTAGCTGGCCCTAAGTAACCTAAATGCACCAAATCATTTCTGATTTTGGAAGCTATAGGGTCCGTCCTGGTTAATATTGATATGGGAGATTGCCAATGAACACCAGGTGCTGCAGGCTATATTTCAGAGGAAGGAACTGGAAAAACTACCTCTGAGTAATATTTGATTAAGAGAACCCTCTGAAATTCATGGAGCCACCATAAATCGACAGGCAACTTGAAGGCACATACACACACACACACAGATTCATTTTGAGACCATGGATGAGTCACTTTCCATTTCTGCTTTCATGTGGTCATAGGCGACTGGTCACAATTTACGCACAGTTGCCTATGAAACATATGAATACATGAGGATGTAATATACTGAATCATGGTACTTCTCCATCATATCTAGTATTGTTGACTAATTGGCAGTGGCCCTCTCCAGATGTCAACCAGAGGTCTTTCCCAACCTTACTAACTTGATGACCTTTAATAGGAGATGTTGGTTCAGATCCTACATCTGCTCCCTTTTCCCTTCTGCCGTAGCACAACCAACCTTTTCCATACCAGAGAGTGCTCCTACTGCCTATTAATTAATGCCCAGGAGAGAAGTGTCTGGCTGTGGTTCAGAAGCTGGGAGAAGACTTAAAATGGCATCTCTCCTCTCGTGGCCTGTCTGGAGTCAGTAATGGGCTGGATGAGGGAAAACAGACTCAGCTTGAATCCAGAGAAAACGGAAGTACTCGTGATAGGTTCCCCTAGTCCGGGAATGGCGGTGGTTCCACCTGTCCTAAACGGGATCACGCTTCCTGTGAAGGACTCGATACGCAGTTTGGGGGTGCTCCTTGACTCGTCGCTTCACCTTACATCTCAGGTGAGTGCGACGGTCAGGAGCACCTGTTATCAGCTTCGGCTGATAAGCCAACTGCGTCCCCACCTGGGCCGGGCTGACCTAGAAACAGTGGTACATGCTCTGGTAACCTCTCGCTTGGACATCTGCAATGCGCTCTACATGGGGCAACCCTTGTACCATACCCGGAAGCTACAATTAGTACAGAACATGGCAGCAAGGCTGGTTACTAATACACCTAGAACCAGCCATATAACACCAGTCTTAAAAGACCTCCATTGGCTGCCTATTCGCTTCCGGGCACAATACAAGGTGTTGGTTGTTACCTATAAAGCCCTAAATGTCTTGGGCCCAGGGTACTTAGAGAACCGCCTCTCCCCGTACAATCCACCCCGCACACTCAGATCAACTGGGCAGCAATTGTTAAGGGTTCCAGAAGCCAGATTAGTTGCCACCACTAAGAGGGCCTTCTCCATCTTGGCCCCCAGCCTCTGGAACGCGCTGCCCTTTGAGCTCCGCTCAGCCACCTCCATTAC
>NW_024831428.1:0-1373 GCF_019175285.1 Sceloporus undulatus
GTTCATAGCTTCTCACAACAACATGGATCTTCAACTGCTTCTCACAATCATCAACCTAATGATCAGTATTTTGACTGTTCCTAAGAATTACAGATGAAAGATAGCTTCTTCCTGAGAAGACTCTAGATGAAAGCTAGTGTCTTGCTGGGAAGAGAACTGTACACTGATTATTTCTCCTTTATACCTTTCAGCTATCATGTCATACTCTTAGTGGTAAGTAACTGCTGTAAATAAAATGTCACAAAACAACAAACAAGCTTTCAGGTGTGCATAACTCTTTATCAGGGACGAGGTTAATTAATCTCTGGGTGTAGGGAAGCTGGGAGTAGTATGATTGTTTCTCAAACACAACTCCAAATCAAGCTAAATTAAGTTCTGGTTTTAAGGTAAACAGACCAATTGGAGGTTTCAAGTCACATATGACATCCTGCAGAGATAGAGGTTAATTACTTAAAATACATTATGAATTAAATTATAATTAAAAGGACAAATGTAATTATATTTATTATTATAAATCTCCTCCTGTCTCTTCATCATTCTCTCCCAATGACTTTGCTAATTACTTCATCTCAAAGATCACCACTATTCGCTCTGAGATAGTCCCTCCCGATTCTTCTTCTGCTCATAATCTTTCGCCCTCGCCTAAAATTTTTTCTTTGTTTCCTCCTGCTTCTTTGGATGAACTCGCTACACTTCTGAACTCGTGCAAACCTGCAACCTGTCCTCTTGATCCAATTCCTACTCGTCTTCTAATTTCTATAGCTCCTTCTCTTCTGCCCTCTCTTCTCCATATCTTCAGTCTCTCTCTCTCTACAGGCTCCTTCCCGTCGGACTTCAAACATGCTCTCATTTCCCCAATTCTGAAAAAACCTTCTCTTGACCCCTCCTCTTTGTCTAGTTATCATCCGATTTGTCTTCTTCCCTTTCTTTCTAAGGTTTTGGAACGGGTTGTTTATTCTCGCTGTCTTGAGTTTCTTGAAGCCAACTCCATCCTCGATCCCTTTCAGTCTGGTTTCCGTCCATGGCATTCTACAGAGACAGCTCTTACTAAGATCTCAAATGACCTTTTACAGGCCAAGGCTAATGGCCTTTATTCTGTTGTCATCCTTCTTGATTTGTCTGCAGCCTTTGACACCGTTGATCACTCTCTTCTAGTTGATATACTTTCTGACTTGGGTTCTCAGACTCTGTTATCTACTGGTTTAGATCTTATTTGTCAGGCAGATCTTTTGCAGTGGTCACAGGTGGTCAGACTTCATCCTCTGTTCCCTTATCTGTTGGAGTTCCGCTCTGTTCTGGGTCCCCTTCTGTTTTCTCTCTACACACTGTCCTTAGGAAAACTCATTAGCTCTTTTGGTTTTTTCCTACCATCT
>NW_024831429.1:0-636 GCF_019175285.1 Sceloporus undulatus
AAAGGAACATTGGGTCTTACCTGTGAGATGTTCGTTTTCAGCGATGTAGGTGGAAATATCCTTCCCACCCAGGAGGCTGTTTTCCCTTGACTTTGCAAGGGTGGTTGTTAGTTAGTTAATTTTAGTTTGACTTTATGATAATTTCCATTGATTATACTTAGATTTGCATTAAATGCTCTCTGAGTTTGTTTGCTATCCTCGGCTGTAATATTGACTGAGGGATGGAGGGGGTTGCTCCCTCTGGTGGCGACTCCTTCAAGTCTGTTTTTCCTGCCTATTTCGGAGCAAGAGATGGATTCAACCCACGTTATAGGATGTTTCCACGTTATAGGATATTTCCACCTACATCGCTGAAAACGAACATCTCACATGTAAGACCCAATGTTCCTTTCTAAGATTTGGTGGAAAGAAGCCATGGAGATTAATGCTTTTCACACCCAAATGGTACTCAGCACATCCCTGAGCAAGTTTCCTACCTTTTTTGGCCCTTCTTCTATCCTTTTAAGGCTCTGGAGAGTCTTCTTGGGGGAAAGCCCTCCCTTGGGCCTGCAATGGCTCAGAGAGGGCCCAACAGTGGCAAAATGGCCTTCTCTTCCCCAAACTTATGCTGTTGGATGTTGGGGGCAAAATATTATT
>NW_024831429.1:736-1372 GCF_019175285.1 Sceloporus undulatus
AAAGGAACATTGGGTCTTACCTGTGAGATGTTCGTTTTCAGCGATGTAGGTGGAAATATCCTTCCCACCCAGGAGGCTGTTTTCCCTTGACTTTGCAAGGGTGGTTGTTAGTTAGTTAATTTTAGTTTGACTTTATGATAATTTCCATTGATTATACTTAGATTTGCATTAAATGCTCTCTGAGTTTGTTTGCTATCCTCGGCTGTAATATTGACTGAGGGATGGAGGGGGTTGCTCCCTCTGGTGGCGACTCCTTCAAGTCTGTTTTTCCTGCCTATTTCGGAGCAAGAGATGGATTCAACCCACGTTATAGGATGTTTCCACGTTATAGGATATTTCCACCTACATCGCTGAAAACGAACATCTCACATGTAAGACCCAATGTTCCTTTCTAAGATTTGGTGGAAAGAAGCCATGGAGATTAATGCTTTTCACACCCAAATGGTACTCAGCACATCCCTGAGCAAGTTTCCTACCTTTTTTGGCCCTTCTTCTATCCTTTTAAGGCTCTGGAGAGTCTTCTTGGGGGAAAGCCCTCCCTTGGGCCTGCAATGGCTCAGAGAGGGCCCAACAGTGGCAAAATGGCCTTCTCTTCCCCAAACTTATGCTGTTGGATGTTGGGGGCAAAATATTATT
>NW_024831430.1:0-1372 GCF_019175285.1 Sceloporus undulatus
AGCCTGGGCGTTTCCAACAGCAGCTCCGCAACCAACTGTGTCAACTCATTAAGGGAGTCTGTTAGCGCACGGGGTGGCCGATACACCAACAAAATCCCTAGACTGTCCCTGGCCTTCAGGGTCAAGTAGATACACTCGATATAGGAAGTTTGACAGAGATGGTTCCTGGTTAAAGACAAGGTGGACTTATAGACCAAGGCAACACCCCCCCCCCCCCCGCCCACCTAACCTGCTCTGGTCCTTAACTGAGTACCCGGCTGGCAGGGCCTGAGCCCACACTGCTTCCCCTTCAGGCCCTAGCCAGGTCTCAGTAATGCAAGCCAGATCACAGAAGTTGTCCTCAAGTAGATTGTGGATTATGTGGGACTTGTTTTTGATAGATCTGGCATTGCACAGGAGCAGAGACAGGGTTTGTGGCATGGTTGGAAAGATCCTCAGGTCCTTTTGGTTAGGAGAGGGACAGGAAGGAGAGATAGATATTAAGCATCGATCCCGCCTTCCCCTGGAACGCTGGTCCAATCTCCTACCGCCATATCTCCCCCTGCCCCGCACAACCTCAATAGGAGCCCCGCTTATCTCTAGAGGTTCACCCCCTGCCTCCCCAGCCAAACTGCACACCCCTTCCATATCCTCCTCCTCCCTCCATAATGTAGCAATGATGGACGGGAGATGCCACAATCATTCCCTGCTGCTATTAAAACTCTCTACCCGATAGGTAAGAGTCCTCAAGTCCTCCTCCGCAGGGCGCTTCCCGGTGGTGCGGGGACTGGCGCTGGCGTTCCTTCGGGGGCCGGCGGGCCGGCCTTAAGGAGAAGCCGCTCCCACCAGCTCCTCCCCCCTTTCAAACGCCGCGGCCGGCGGCACAGAGTCCTCCTCCGCAGGGCGCTTCCCGGTGGTGCGGGGACTGGCGCTGGCGTTCCTTCGGGGGCCGGCGGGCCGGCCTTAAGGAGAAGCCGCTCCCACCAGCTCCTCCCCCCTTTCAAACGCCGCGGCCGGCAGCACAGAGTCCTCCTCCGCAGGGCGCTTCCCGGTGCAAGAGCCATGTCTTCCTTTGTAGTATCAAATGGTTCCTCACAAATTAACATATTTATATACCTGAATGTACTTTATGGTAGCTATTCAAATATCTATCAATGACAAATAAACAAAACCATGTTTGAAGGTATTAACTTTTTCCTGTCTTAAATGAAGGTAATGATAGGCTCTACAGTGCCCAAACCGTAAACCAAAACCCACTTATTTATCGCAAATGGCAATTTAATCTGAAACCAGGGCGGGGGGGGGGGAAGGAAGAAAAGATAGGTAGGATGTGATGGTTAGGTGGAGGAAGGGGAGGAAGAGGAGGTAGGTAGGACATGATGGCCCAGGGGGG
>NW_024831431.1:0-1372 GCF_019175285.1 Sceloporus undulatus
CTTTAAATCATTCCTCTGTATTGCAGTCTAATATTACATTTCTTAACATTATATTAATAAATAATTCATTATATTCTGACTACTGTATATTTTAATTTTTTAACAATTAATATATTTTATTTACTTGTGTTATTACATTCTATTTTCTTTTTATATCTTCTTTTTCCATTTTGTTAAATACCAATCCTTCTCAAATGGCCATGCTTTAAATTGTAATTATTTTTATTTCTTTTTAAAAATAAGTTGAAAAGAAATAAAACTGAAATAAGACATAAAATACAAACCCTGACACCTAACCCTCAATAATTTAATTTACATTTTATATTATCTGTCTTTCCATATTAAATTTCAATTTATTCTATGTCTGAATAATTTTACTTGCATTGTTCTGTATTTTTAACATTTTGTTTATCTTCTATTTTACTGAATTTCTGCCTTTATAAAAACATAATCACATAATATATACTGTATCATGCCTCAATACAGACACAAGAGGGCGCCCGAGAACAACAAACCAGGCACCATCTCCCAGTGACGTCACAAACACCGGAGGACACAAGAATACCTACAGAAAAGCCTCGCCCCGACAAACAGCGGTGGCGCACTAAGCTAAAGAGCCGGCGTGCGGACCCTTAGAGAACGAGTTCGAGCCCACCTTAGCCTTTTCGAAAAAGTCTGTTGAGAATAGAGGAAGCTTCAAGGTTTGAAAATAATGCTTACATTTTATTTCCTTCATTATTTTACTTTAATTGATTTTTTTCACATTTCTTACATTTTTAATTTTTAGTTGATTGAACTTTTTACATTTTCTTTTGTTTTACATTTTAACTTTTATGTTGACAGCTTAGGTTTCCTTAAATACACATTACACACGGTTTTGTGTGTGTGTGTGTATATATATATATGCATACACGCACACATATAATTTTATATACAGTTATAACTGTATATCTAATACACGTATAATTATAGACGTATATATGTGTGTCGCCATATATATAATTATATATATGGATTTGTAACTTTATATACACAATTATATATCTGCGTATTACTAAGTTGCTTTACGTTCCAGTCTTGAAAGGAAACCAGGATATAAATCTTTAATAATAATAATAATAATAATAATAATAATACATTAAATAACTTTATGGTCCACCTTTGAATCACAGCATAAATTATACAATGCATGATCCATCCTAGATTTGTCTTTTAAGAATTGCATTATTTAATTTTTCCCATTGTAATTACTACCATTTTTTATACCCAGGAGATTAGTAATTTTGGTCTCTTTACATTATAACAAATAAAACAATAAATAAAATTAAAATAAAACATAAAATAAAAAAAGAAATACAAATAAAATGGCTAC
>NW_024831432.1:0-466 GCF_019175285.1 Sceloporus undulatus
AAGGCCAAAAATGGAGTAGGTTAGTTGGCTGGAGGACAAGGGCGGCAAGCTAGAGGACAGGAGGCCAAAACCCGGGATTGTCCCCCCTAAATTCGTGACATAGCAACCCTACTCTAGAGCAGCAGAAAGCAAGCTTGCTCCATCCTCACTATCTCTTGAAATAGTTGAACAGGGCTAACATATCAACTCTTAACCTTTTCTTCTTCAGGCTAGACATTCCCAGCTCCCTAAACCACTCCTCATAGGGCTTGATGGTTTCCAGACCCTTCACCATTTTCATTGCTCTCCTTTGGATAGACTCCAGCCTCTCAACATCCTTTTTGAATTATGGTGACCAGAAGTGGACACAGTATAACTGAGGGCCTGAGCAAAGCAGAATAGAGTTGCACTATTACTTCCCTGAATCTATAATGGCTTGGGTCCAGGTTACCTAAAGGATCGCCTCTCCCCGTACATTCCGCCTCGC
>NW_024831432.1:566-1372 GCF_019175285.1 Sceloporus undulatus
TGTGGGCCTCCCTCCTCTTTCGTGGCCAAGAGGAAGGGCTTTGGGGCTTTTAGCCTGTGTTTTTTTATTATTGTTTATATGTGATGTATTTTGGATTTTATTGTATGTATTGTTGTTTTAAATTTTATACTGTAAGCCGCCCTGATCGAAGGAAGGTGCGGGATATAAATAAAAACTTTATTTATTACTATTTATTTATAACATAGAATCATAGAGTTGAAAGAAATTAGCTTAGCTGAAAGGAGATATATAGTTTGGTTGGGGCAAGAGTGACCTCGGGATTCAGCCCAACTATACCAGGCCTGGAAGCCCACAGAACTCCAAAGGCATTTGAAATAGGTTTTTATGTTTTATTTAGGTGAATACACACACACTCATAAGCATTCACACACACGCACAAGAACTAGATAACAGGCGGAAGTGGTGAAGAGATGTAAGACTTTCATAATGGTAATACTTTACCTAGGTGGATCTTGATTCCAATTGCTGAGGGTTTGAAATGGGAAGAGAAGTCAGGAGCTCCTGCGACAAATGGGTTTGGCGAGTGCATTGAGGTGCTTAGCCGTGTAAACCAACTGTCTGTCTGTCTGTAATTGGACTGACGTCAAAGAACAGCCAGTCAGGGCAGATATTTATACTGTAATTCTTGCTTGGGGGCAGAAACCAAGGCCTGTTACAGACAGCCAAAATAAAGGTGCTTCGAGTCACATTGGAGGTATGGTGTTTCAATGATGCATGCGTCCTAAGAGTCCAGAAGTTGCACCAAAGCCACGCTCCAGCCCTAAGGACTAGAACGTGGCTTTGGT
>NW_024831433.1:0-1372 GCF_019175285.1 Sceloporus undulatus
ATACAAAGAACCAAATGGCATTGCAAAAAAGCCAAACAATTTTGGAAAGAAATTCATAAAAATATATCAGACACATTACAAAAGAAATTCAAGATGAGCTCAGACTTATTTTTATTAAATAGAACATTTGAATTAAATGACAAACTCAATTATGAGGAAAAAACATTTTATTATATAGGATAATGGCAGCACGCATAATTTATGCAAAATATTGGGGTGAAGGATGTCCCTCAATTGAAGATTGGAAAATAAAAATAAATGAGTTAGCAGTAATGGATAAACTGACGATGCTCATCAATGGAAAAACAATGCAACAATATAAAAATAAATAGGAAAAATTAAATATACTTTGGAGTTAGAATGATTTAACAAAATGACTATCAATGTAAGATAATATAATCAGTTCATTTGTGGATGGATCAATTTGATTTATATGTTATACTGTATAAGAAAAATGAAATAAAAATATGAATGCGAAAAAATATTTACTAATGGGAGGAAAGAAGAAATTCTGTGTCCTTCCTCCCGCCCCCACCATCATCCCCTTGGTCTTTTAGGCTCCAGGCTCTGTTCTTCATAGAATACTGTATTTAGGGCTTTTCATGTTTAAATTCTTATACTATGGAGTACTAATATTAGCAAATACTAATATCACTTCTGATTACACAGATTCTTATCAATCAGGTTTTGTTCATGGTTGCTGTATTTCCGTCCTGAATAAATGAATGCTTACCATTGTCACATATAGTAAGTCTCACAGAAAACCCCTTTGGATTTACACAGGAGATGCCAATAAGGCTTTAGCATGGGAATAGTCTGAGAAATACAATCTGTACAGAAGTTACTGTTGATTTTTCAGTCTGCAGTGTCTCTCATGGTCCTTGATTTGTGTATGAAGGACAGGAGAGACCCTCTCACGGCTGCAGGAGTTTACTGCATACCATGCAGTTGTGGACATGTCTACATAGGGACCAAACAGCTACTTTCGTATACTGCCCGTTCTTCTAAAACATGGCCACATAGCTCAAAAAACCCACAAAAAACAATTGGGATTCTTATTTTTTTGTGGATTTTTCAAGCTATGTGGCCATGTTCTATAAGAGTTCATTCCTGATGTTTTGCCAGCATCTATGGCTGACATCTTCAGAGAATGCTGATATGGATGTGTGCGAGGTACATATATACTGCGTGACCCTGGGTTGGGAGGAGTGATTTCCATGTTAATCTGTGTATTATTCTGTTGTGGAATGGCAACAAAAGATGCCAGCCACAGATGCTGGTGAAATGTCAGGAATAAACTCTTATAGAACATGGCCACATAGCCTGAAAAACCCACAAAAAACTATGGATGCCAGCCATGAAAGCCTTCGAC
>NW_024831434.1:0-893 GCF_019175285.1 Sceloporus undulatus
GTTAAGTGGGTCTAGCACAGGGGTCGGCAACCCCCGGCCCGCGGGCCAGATGCGGCCCTCGGAGGCGGCAGGACCGGCCCCAGCCCAGTCCTGCCGCCACCTCCACCTTCTCCTCCACCTCCTCTTGGGCCGTGCGACCGCACTGCCTTCCTCCTCCTCCACCGCACAGAGGAGGAAGAGGAGAGCTGCGTGGCCTGGGGCAGAGGAGGCAAAGGGGGAAGCCCCGCGCTGCCCTCCCTGCCTCCCCGTGTGGGCCCGCACCACTCACCTCCTTCTCCTCTGCCTCCTCCGCCCTGCCCCCAGGCCGCGCGGCGCATGGAGGGGGGGAGGAGGAAGAGGAGGAGGGGGAGGAGGAGAAGAAAGAAGATGATGAAGAGGAGGGGGAACAGAAGGAGGAGGAGGAGGAGGAGAAAGAAGAGGAGGAAGAGGAGGAGGGGGGAGCAGAAGGAGGAGGAGGAAGAGGAGGAGGGAGGAGCAGAAGGAGGAGGAGGAAGAGGAGGAAGTAAGAGGTGGTGAGTGGCCAGAAGCCTCAAGGTTTTTTAAATTTTTATTTTGGGTGCTTTTAATGCTAACAAGTCTCCTTTGGTTTGACAATGATAGTGTGATGATGATGATGATGATGATGATGATATGAGTCAGCTTGAGAGGCATGCAGGCACTATTTCTTAAGCCGAGAGAATGTCACCTTCCAAAGTGTGTTTTGGGTGCTTTTAATACTAACAAATCTCCCTTGTTTTGACAGTGATAGTGTGGTGGTGGTGGTGGTGGTGGTGGTGGTGGTAGTGGTGATGATGATGATGATGATGATGATGATGATATGAGTCAGCTTGAGAGGCATGCAGGCACTGTTTCTTAAGCCGAGAGAGTGTCACCTTCCAAAGTGTGTTTTGGGT
>NW_024831434.1:993-1372 GCF_019175285.1 Sceloporus undulatus
TTGGGTGCTTTTAATGCTAACAAGTCTCCCTTGCTTTGACAATGATAGTATGATGATGATGATGATGATGAGGATGATGATGATGATGATGATGATATGTGTCAGCATGAGAGGCATGCACGCACTGTTTCTGAAGCCAAGAGAGTGTGACTTTCCAAAGTGCCTTTTCTGTGTGTTTTTGGTTCTTTAATGGTGATATTGATATCAGAAAGCCTCTGAGGCAAGGCCAATGTAAATTGCTGTGATTTTTACAAACTCATGCGCAGTGAAGAAAAACCAAAGTCCCTTGACCAAGTACACTCTACTGAGAAGTACACTTGGTGCAAGAATGGTGAAACCACCTTGACATCTTCAATATGCATAGCCATGTGAACCCATG
>NW_024831435.1:0-1372 GCF_019175285.1 Sceloporus undulatus
TTCCTCCCAAAAAGGCACCTTAGAAACAACACGAGGAATTTACTAGATATTATAGACTTCTATGAGAAGAAAATAGATTAAAAAGCAGCTATGATTTTTCTTGAGGCCAAAAAGGCATTTGATGAAGTTAATTGGAACTTCATGATGGAAACCTTAAGAAAAATGGATCTAGGAGATAACTTTATCAGCTGGATAGAAGCAATCTATAGAAAACAATTAGCGATACTTATTATTAATAGGGGGAAAGCGAAAGCGTTACCTGTAATGAGAGATACCCCTCTCACCTTTGTTATTTATGGCCACTTTAGAGACTCTGAGTCCTAGCATTAAAGGAGATAAGAAGACCAAAGGCCTGGAAAGAAAACAGGAAAAGTACAAAACATAAACTATATGCGGACGACGTAGTGATATACTTATCTGATCCAATAGAAAGTGTTAATCCCCTACTTTATAAATTAAAAGAATACGGACAGCATTCAGGTTTCCGGATTAAAATGGATAAGACAAACATTTTACCAATGAATTTAACAATAGAACGATCAGGAAAATCTACAAGAAGTGACTGTCTTTAAAGTAGAAAAAAGGTCAAATATCTAGGTGTTGAGTTCACCCCTAAAAACTGAGACCTCTTTAAAAACAGCTACAAGAAAATATGGGGTGATATCAACCAAGATCCCAATAGATGGGCTAAACTCAACCTGTCTATCTTGGATAGGATCAGGGCAGTTAAAATGAACGTATTGCCTAATTTACTGTTTTCATTTCAGACTATACCTATCCTTCTTAATGACAAACCATTTTTAGAACGGCAGAAGGACCTGCAAAAGTTCATCTGGGCAGGAAAAGACCTAGAATGAGATTTAAATCTCTAATAGATGATGTAACGATTCACAATCCTCTCTTCTATTTTGACCTGACACTTCTTTGGGTGTTTGAAGGACAGTCGTGTGGATGGATTTTAAAACACAGACCAAGCGGCTGATTTAACAAGAATATGAGTTTATTTTTTAAACAGAATAGGCAAAGGTATCTTTGAGATGGAGTTGTTAATATGTCTTCTTTTGTTACATATATACAGGGCTGGTTTTAACTCAATAATAATAATAATAATAATAATAATAATAATAATAATAACAACAACAACAACAACAACAACTCCGCCACGGAGGCTATACTGTCACTCAACAAATGATGTAAGCCAAAGCCCTTTCCTGAGTCTGGTTCCCCTGAGTCTCTCTTCTCCAGACTCTCCAGAACTAATCCTGTCCCTCTCTGGACAAAGCAGTTCCTTAAGTAACCATCCCTCAGGAACTATGGGAACCCAGTCCTCTCTTGGACTCTACTGTTCCCATCCTCTCTATCACTATCTCCC
>NW_024831436.1:0-1372 GCF_019175285.1 Sceloporus undulatus
CCCAAAATCGCGGCGCCCAGAGTGGCGAAAAGCTGCGGCGGGCTTCTAGGAGACCCGCTGCTGTTTCCGGGGCCCTCCAGGAGGGCTCCCAGGGCGGCAGGGGGCCTCTGGGGGGCCCGCTGCGGTCTCCGGGGCCCTCCAGGAGGGCTCCCAGGGCGGCAGGGGGCCTCTGGAATGTAAGAAGAATGAAACAGGAAAACAAGAAACAGAATATATAAGCATCGCATTACTTGCACTGAGCAAGTTAAAGTGGCCAGAAATGGGACATTTTTAGTCAGATAATTGCACAGTGAAATTGCACTCAAGAAATGAAAATCCAAGAAGAAATGGGGTGGCATTTACAATGAGGAGAGATGTAGCAAAAGCAGTTAAAGGATATAATGCAAAGTCTGACCAAATCATATCAATAAGACTTCAAGGAAAAGGCATCAGTACAACCTTAATCCAAGTTTATGTTCCAACTACAGAGGCAGAAGAAGAAATTGAAAGATTCTATGCTAGAGTCCAGGAGAAAATTAACCACACACTAAAATAGGGCTTGTTATATACATGGGCATCACCCAAATAGGATACGTAACTGGAAGCAAACAATGGAGTTGCTCCCTTCTCTCTGCAGGACCAAGACCAGGAACAGATTTTGGTACAGACCATGAACAAATAAGAGAAAAATTTAGAATCAAGCTAACGAAGAACACTAAACCAAACATCATGCCAAATTCCAACCTAGAGATTTGCACTATTAAGCCTAATTGACAAAAAACCAGAAGAACTCTACTGAAGTGAGAGACACTGTCAGGGAGAAATGTAAAAAGACAATATCTGCAGCCAAAAAGAAAGAGAAGCCTCTATGGATGACAGATGAAAACTCTTCAAACACGAGAAGGAAAAGTAAAAGGTGACAGAAGCAGGGTCAGAACCCTGAATACAGCTGTTCAGCAACCTGTGCATATTGACAAAGGAGAACTACTATAATAATTAATGTAGAGAAATATAAGGTGACACCAAAAATGAACAAATCTTTCATAAGATCTGAGAAATCAAGGAGTGGATATGATCTACAATGTTGCAGAAGAACACATTACATGAGCAAGTATAAATAAAAAGGTGATGGAAACAATACAATGAATTATATAAAATAAATGAAAGCATGACAAATTCATTAAAGGAAGAACCATTTTGTGCAGTCAAAGGCTTTCACAGCCAGCACCCATAGTTTTCTGTGGGTCTCCCTGGCTATGTGGCTGCATTCTAGAAGAATTAATGCCTGACGTTTCACCTGCATCAGTGACTGGCATCTTCGGAGGGTGACTCTGAAGATGCCAGCTACAGATACAGGTGAAACGTCAGTAATAACTTCTAGAACGTGGCCACA
>NW_024831437.1:0-1372 GCF_019175285.1 Sceloporus undulatus
TCAGACTGAATGATGGCTGAATTATATATCCAATTATTAGACATGCAACTTCAATATAGCTCCTACTCCATAGCTAGACAAGCCAAAATTAGGGGAAAAGGCAGGCAGGGGGACAAATTATATAAGGCAAATTATATAAAGCAGGATCATTATAACATTTTACTCACTTTTTTTAAATGAAGCAAGAATTCAGCTTTACTTGCTGAAAAATTTGGGAAAGCCCCAGTGCCGAATTTTGATTTGTTTGTTATTTGGGCAGGATACATATGCTTCTTATGAAATAATGTAATGAAAAGATGCATACTGTTATGTAGGAAGTGCAATGTATTTGTTTTGCAGGAGGAAGCACCTATATACTGAGGAGACATCTCCTGTGTCATACGCAGGCGCATTATACACTGCTTTCAGCATACGCTGAAAGTAGCGCTGCTTCTTCTGGTGCTGTGTGCCGGAAGAAACAGTGGTGTGCGTGCACTGTGCACCACTGCCATGAACCAACGCGAGCACAAGCCCCATTACTTGTAATGGGGCTCGAGCATATGCATTTTTTGTTTTATGTGAGGGGTCCGGAATGGATCTCTCACGTAAAACAAGGGCGCACTGTAAATGTCCACCTCCAATCTTCCCCTTCCCCCAGTCATTCATCCAAAGGAGAATGTGATTAATAAATCAGAAGGCTTGGAAGGGCAGCTATGGAGGAATTAGATAAAACCTTTAAGTATCATCTTGTGTAGATATTAAAGAAAACTTTGTGAAAATGCTTTATAGATGGCACCTATCCCTTGAAAAATTAATGAAAATGAATAAAGGTAAAAATGATAGATGTTGGAAATGCAATGATGGTATAGGATCCTATTATCATATGTGGTGGACATGTCCACAGGTTAAAATTTTTTGGATAGAAGTCCACAAAATAATACAAGATATATTGGGAATTAAGAGGGAACTAAAGCCAGAATTGTGCTTATTGAATATAGTAGAGGAAGTGAATGCAAGAAAGAAACTGAAACAAATATTATATTTAATTTCTACAGCGAGAATAATAATTGCAAAGAGTTGGAAAAATAATGAAATCCTGACAATAGATGAATGGTTAATAAAATCCTCTGAGGTCATAGATATGGACAACCTGACAAAACTGCTGAAAGAAGAAGTATATGAGGAAGATAACTTAATTTGGAAATGCTTTATTGATTTTTGATAAAAGAGATGTAAAGCATAAATATAAATAAAATGACAGTCAAAAATTTAATTTAAAATATGATGGAGAAAGGGAAATATGGCAACTAGTATAAAGGAAGAATTATAGATATATGGTTGATGTATGTATGGTTATTATGTTTAAAAATGTAGAATGGAAAGAAATGTTCAG
>NW_024831438.1:0-1372 GCF_019175285.1 Sceloporus undulatus
CAGCACCAGCCACATCTACGGCTGTGGCCCAGAAGGCAGTACCCACCACTTTTATGGCTGTGGCCCAGAAGTTAGTGCCCACCACATCTACAGCTGTGGCCCAGAAGACAACACCCAACATGTCTACCACTGGAGTAAAAATGGAAGCTAAAGTTTCTAACTTTGAATCTCCATCATCTGCTACGCATAAATCAGCTCTCACCTCTTCTTTGCCTGGCTCTGAATCCAAGATGAATTATTGTTTGACTAAACCTTCAGAATCAAAATCTGAAAATGTCTTGCCCTCAGAAAAGAAAGCAAGCTTGGAAGGTACCGCAGTGTTAAAAAGCAGTACTGTCCCTGTCAAGGTACCATGCAAATTATTGACAAGCGAAGATGCAAAAGAGAGGCAACCATTTTTCAATAGACTATACAAAGCTGTTGCTTGGAAGCTGGTTTCTGTTGGAGGGTTTAGTCCCAATGTCAATCATGCAGAACTGTTGAACTCATCCATTCAGTCTGTAAAAGCAACATTAGATGTTGAATTTGTTCCACTGAAAGAGCTTGCAGATTTACCTCAGAATAAAAGCTCTCAGGAAAATGTGGTTTGTGAACTGAGATGCAAATCTGTATATTTGGGTACTGGCTGTGGAAAAAGTAAAGAGAATGCCAAAGCAGTTGCTTCGAGGGAGGCACTGAAACTGTTTCTCAAGAAGAAGGTTATTGTGAAATTATGTAAAAGGAAGTACAAAGGAAGGGAAATTGAAGATTTGGTGCTTCTTGATGAAGAATCAAAACCATTAAATTTACCTCCTGCTTTAAGAAATCCTCAAGAAATGTTGCAAAACAGTGAAGTAGTCACTGCATATACTAGCAAATAATGTTTTATCACAGAGAAGTGAAATAATTTTGTATACTAGACTAGACTCCCAGATATTTTGTATTTTTCAATTTTCAGTTTTGCAGAACAAATACCATTATTGTTCTTTTCACTTAGTAGCAAATGTAAATAATTTTTACAGATGTAAAGAACTATGCCTTAACGTATATAGCACATTAGTGTGCTGTTTATTTGGTAAGCAGTCTACTCAAGTTTTCTATTTTTTAACAGAATAATTATGGTACAGTTGCTGTTCAGTGTGGTCTAATTTAGTAACTCCTACAATCTGGTAGCAGTACTGCTTACTTCTGAAACCCATATCCCTTTTTAGCTGCAAATGAATATGTAAGCAAGAACCATTGTAGCTGGATGAAAGAAAGTTGTCTAAAAATTCTGTCAAACATTTAATCACCTGCTTTGTATGTTGCTCATAATGTCCCTATGCCTCTTAGACCGTTTATTTGGATCATTTTAATGAAGTAGGAGTAATTTAAATCTTAATTAAAAATGTTG
>NW_024831439.1:0-1372 GCF_019175285.1 Sceloporus undulatus
TGCCACTGAAGACAACTCAAAATGCTGCAGTGAGCAGCCACTATTTTGAATGTTCTCAGCAATAAAAGTATTATTAATTCCTGGTAGCGTTTGATTTATAGTTTCTTAAAATACATCAAGCAACCACATGTTGAGCCAAAAAAGAGAAAACTTTATTTACAAGATAGTTGATTACGGTATCTTTCTTATGGTTGGCATTCAGAGTTGATAACTGTGGCGCGTTACAGACCACCCCTTTGGGGCGGATTGTAGCCGCTCCTTTCCATGCCGGATCGGGGCCTCAGCTGCCAGAACGGCAGCCTCTGAGGCCCTGATCCACTGCTTTCCAGGCCACAGGGAAGCGGCAAAAGGCCGCTTCCCCTCGGCCTGGAAAGGGATGTCTTTGGGGCTTCATGCCCCAAGGACACTCGACGGTGGTGGGGAAGAGGAGAAAGGGGCTAAAGGCTGTTCCAGTGATGCAAATCACGGAAGGAGCTCCTTTTCGAAGCTCCTTCTAGCGCTGCGGAAAGGGTGCTTTATGCACCCTCGCACGGCGCAAAGACGTCACATCCGCACTGCCCCGTTTGGAGGCGGCGTGTTCGTGACATCATAATGGCGGCCCCTATATGTATAGGGTGCCGCCACTTTGTACGTCCTGGGAACGTACTAGGGTTAGGTGCGTGCATAAGGCATGCACTTTCCCTAACCCTAGTACATCCCCAGGATGTATTTTACGCCCGTCTCTAATGGGCCTGTGTTTATTTGCTTAATCACTTATAGTTTCACGTAAGACTTTTGACTAGACTCTGAGCTTTAAAACTCAGACTGATGGGGGAAATCCATCAATGACTTTCCAATTGTCAATGACCTTCCAGGTGCAAAATATCACTGCCATGACAGTTGCAATATTGGCAGTCATATGGTGTAACAGTCTCCTCTTTTCTTTTTGCCCTCCTCCTCACTATTCCCAAGCAGCCCAATTGGCTTAGGGCAGGGAAGATTAAGGATGAGTCTCCTCCAGATTTGGTAAACTTCTGTCCACCTGTTTGTACGTTATGCGTTATAAATTATAGACAACAGAAATAAGCTAAATTGCAGTAATATACATTACAATAAAATCCTTTAAAGTGAACTCATTTAAATCTTTCAGATGAGCCACATTACTTTATCTGAATGGGGCGGGGGGGGGGTTTGCTCCTGGGACCTTTAAGAAGCCTCACAAACTGCCAACTATAAAGGAGGGGGATGGAATGGAAAGAGCCAGAAAAGGCTGAAAGTCCACCTCTAGTTTTGGAAAACACCTGTTTTTATTTTTAAAAGTGCAGGGGGACCTGCAAGTTATTAAGTAATTAATTAATTAATTTGTTCATTCATTTTATTTATCCTTCTTTAT
>NW_024831440.1:0-1372 GCF_019175285.1 Sceloporus undulatus
TTCTGGCATGGCAGAAGAAGAAGGTTGCACTGGATGGTCCTTGGGGGGGTCCCTTCCATCCCTAGGATCCTCTGTATTTTCCCATGACAGAATGGGGTTGGACTGGGTGGCCCTTGAGGGTCCCTTCCTACTCTAGGATCCTATGTATTCCTGCATGGCAGAAGGGGGTTCGACTGAGTGGCCCTTGGGGGTCCCTTCCTACTCTAGGATCCTATGTATTCCTGCATGGCAGAATGGGGTTGGACTGGGTGGCCCTTGGGGGTCCCTTCCTACTCTAGGATCCTATGTATTCCTGCATGGCAGAATGGGGTTGGACTGGGTGGCCCTTGGGGGTCCCTTCCTACCCTAGGATCCTATGTATTCCTGGGCATAGCAGAATAAAGTTGGACTATATGACCCTTAGTAGTCCCTTCCAACTCTAGGATCCTATGATTCTCTCTATTCCTCAAGTGTTGCAGGTGACTGCAGCAGCTCCCTCAATGTCCATACTTTGAAATCTTAATGACACACTGAAAAAGGACTCTGGACTTTGTCGCCTAGCTCTCTCATTGAGCTCAGTCCACTGGGCCTAAAGTTATCTAGAGAGCTCCAGGCTCCTAGCTCCTTCCAGAGGCAAGTCTCTGACTCATTTCCTCAGAGCAAAAGTCCCCACAAGCCCCTTAAGGGAACAAAGGGAAAAATGAAAGGAGAACCCCTCCAGTGCCGTTCCCAGCTCACCTTCTCCTCTGGACTTGAAATCATCCTTGGCTGTAGGAGACTCAACCTGTACAGCCAGCCTGGGACTGAGAGAGGCCAGAGGTAGCAGCTTCATTGATATACTGTTTCATACATGAATTAAGCAGTCCCTAAGGCAGTGGTTCCCAACCTGTGGGTCGGGACCCCTTTGGGGGTCGAACGACCCTTTCACAGGGGTCGCCTAAGACCACTGGAAAACAAATATTTGCACACAGCAATGAAAATAATTGTATGGTTGGGGGTCGCCACAACATGAGGAACTGTATTAAAGGGTCGCGTCATTAGAAAGGTTGGGAACCACTGCCCTAAGGGCTTTACAGCTGTAAGGTAATTGCCCCTAACAAGCTGGGGCCTCATTGCAGCAACCTTCAGAAGGATCCAAGCCTGACTCAAGCCTGACCTCTGGTTGGTATTGAACTCACAGCCTTATGGTTTCTGAGTGTGTGGCTGCAAGACAGGGATTGAACCACTGCGCCACCAGGGCTCCTGGCAGAAGTAGAGGGACAAGGCCATGGGGCAGAGAGGAAGGGGTCTTGGGGGTCCCCCTCTTTCTCTCTCTCTTGGGGGTCAGTTCCCTTTCTCTAAGGCCAACCTGGGACTGAGAGGGGCCAGAGGGAGAAGGCCATGGGGCAGAGAT